>NW_028244885.1:0-58086 GCF_964263255.1 Lissotriton vulgaris
GAAAGACTACGTGATATTACAAAAAACACTGTGTATCAAAAAAGGGGGAAAGGGCGGATCACGTCAAGATCCTAGGGCTCAGTTTACCATTCAGGAAACCTCAGAATGGAAGGTCCAGCCACAGTCGGAGCCCAAAGGGACAATGTAAGGCAAAGACAGACTAGGCTGTTCCTATAGACTAGAGAGTTATAGGAAGTAAAGATACGGTCACAAGGGGAGAGAAGGTAGTGCTCAGTGGAGGGCTACACTGGGTATCCAATATGATGGTATTAATGGCCTCACATACCCTTGCGAGTGTCATGCTTCATCATTGGCGGTTGCTCCTCGTCGGGCAGGCGGTGCAATGCCCCACGGGCTCACCTCAAAGAGGGGCTCTTTAGCGGAGATCTTTTTACCAACTGCCTCGGGTGAAGTGCGGGTGAGGGGCCAGAAAGGAACGGATAGTGTAAGTATGTGAGTTAAAATGTGACATGAGGTACCTGAGATCATTTTATTCTGTTGGTCCCCTGTCACAGTTAAAAACAGTGGGTAGCCTATGATCGCTGGAAATTAGGATTCCACGTGACGATCCAGGGCTACAGATTTTATCGTGAGGTCAACATGTTTCTCGCTTTAGCCCTCTGGCTGCGATTCTTCAGGACCTAGTGGTTTACATCTATCCTCAAACAAACATGACCTAGTTAAGTGTCAGTTTAAAGGTTGTACTACCTGTATGGGACAGCTCTTGCCTATGGAGACAAAAGAGATCATTACCATGGTTACGTTACAACAAACGCCTTGTGGTGACCGTGAAAACGCAGTGCTGTGATGGGTGCAGTAAATTACAAAAAACAATTTGATGGACAGAATGTAGATCAATGTCTTACATTCACCCCAGTACAAGGATCTGGGCCTAAATCCATCGTTTTTTGCACTCCACACCACCCTGGGTCAGATAATGGCTTTATGCAAATCAGCTCTGACCCTGTGCCCCATGGGAACAGTCCAGTCCGAACTACAACAGCCATATCTTTCCCAGACCGGAATCAAGCATCCGAGGACCGGACCGGTTTCGAGGTAACACCTCTCATCAGCCCGGCTAGCTTGACTCCAGTGGTGTGGAGGCTCTGGGACCCACGTCTGAGCTACCCCAGTACACTCAGGGAGAAAATTACAAAAAACAATTTGATGGACAGAATGTAGATCAATGTCTTACATTCACCCCAGTACAAGGATCTGTGCCTAAATCCATCGTTTTTTGCACTCCACACCACCCTGGGTCAGATAATGGCTTTATGCAAATCAGCTCTGACCCTGTGCCCCATGGGAACAGTCCAGTCCGAACTACAACAGCCATATCTTTCCCAGACCGGAATCAAGCATCCGAGGACCGGACCGGTTTCGAGGTAACACCTCTCATCAGCCCGGCTAGCTTGACTCCAGTGGTGTGGAGGCTCTGGGACCCACGTCTGAGCTACCCCAGTACACTCAGGGAGAAAATTACAAAAAACAATTTGATGGACAGAATGTAGATCAATGTCTTACATTCACCCCAGTACAAGGATCTGGGCCTAAATCCATCGTTTTTTGCACTCCACACCACCCTGGGTCAGATAATGGCTTTATGCAAATCAGCTCTGACCCTGTGCCCCATGGGAACAGTCCAGTCCGAACTACAACAGCCATATCTTTCCCAGACCGGAATCAAGCATCCGAGGACCGGACCGGTTTTGAGGTAACACCTCTCATCAGCCCGGCTAGCTTGACTCCAGTGGTGTGGAGGCTCTGGGACCCACGTCTGAGCTACCCCAGTACACTCAGGGAGAAAATTACAAAAAACAATTTGATGGACAGAATGTAGATCAATGTCTTACATTCACCCCAGTACAAGGATCTGGGCCTAAATCCATCGTTTTTTGCACTCCACACCACCCTGGGTCAGATAATGGCTTTATGCAAATCAGCTCTGACCCTGTGCCCCATGGGAACAGTCCAGTCCGAACTACAACAGCCATATCTTTCCCAGACCGGAATCAAGCATCCGAGGACCGGACCGGTTTCGAGGTAACACCTCTCATCAGCCCGGCTAGCTTGACTCCAGTGGTGTGGAGGCTCTGGGACCCACGTCTGAGCTACCCCAGTACACTCAGGGAGAAAATTACAAAAAACAATTTGATGCACAGAATGTTGATCAATGTCTTACATTCAACCCAGTACAAGGATCTGGGCCTAAATCCATCGTGTTTTGCACTCCACACCACCCTGGTTCAGATAATGGCTTCATGCAAATCAGCTCTGACCCTGTGCCCCATGGGAACAGTCCAGTCCGAACTACAACAGCCATATCTTTCCTAGACCGGAATCAAGCATCCGAGGACCGGACCGGTTTCGAGGTAACACCTCTCATCAGCCCGGCTAGCTTGACTCCAGTGGTGTGGAGGCTCTGGGACCCACGTCTGAGCTACCCCAGTACACTCAGGGAGAAAATTACAAAAAACAATTTGATGCACAGAATGTAGATCAATGTCTTACATTCACCCCAGTACAAGGATCTGGGCCTAAATCCATCGTTTTTTGCACTCCACACCACCCTGGGTCAGATAATGGCTTTATGCAAATCAGCTCTGACCCTGTGCCCCATGGGAAGAGTCCAGTCCGAACTACAACACCCATATCTTTCCCAGACCGGAATCAAGCATCCGAGGACCGGACCGGTTTCAAGGTAACACCTCTCATCAGCCCGGCTAGCTTGACTCCAGTGGTGTGGAGGCTCTGGGACCCACGTCTGAGCTACCCCAGTACACTCAGGGAGAAAATTACAAAAAACAATTTGATGGACAGAATGTAGATCAATGTCTTACATTCACCCCAGTACAAGGATCTGGGCCTAAATCCATCGTTTTTTGCACTCCACACCACCCTGGGTCAGATAATGGCTTTATGCAAATCAGCTCTGACCCTGTGCCCCATGGGAACAGTCCAGTCCGAACGACAACAGCCATATCTTTCCCAGACCGGAATCAAGCATCCGAGGACCGGACCGGTTTCAAGGTACCACCTCTCATCAGCCCGGCTAGCTTGACTCCAGTGGTGTGGAGGCTCTAGGACCCACGTCTGAGCTACCCCAGTACACTCAGGGAGAAAATTACAAAAAACAATTTGATGGACAGAATGTACATCAATGTCTTACATTCACCCCAATACAAGGATCTGGGCCTAAATCCATCGTTTTTTGCACTCCACACCACCCTGGGTCAGATAATGGCTTTATGCAAATCAGCTCTGACCCTGTGCCCCATGGGAAGAGTCCAGTCCGAACTACAACAGCCAAATCTTTCCCAGACCGGAATCAAGCATCCGAGGACCGGACCGGTTTCGAGGTAACACCTCTCATCAGCCCGGCTAGCTTGACTCCAGTGGTGTTGAGGCTCTGGGACCCACGTCTGAGCTACCCCAGTACACTCAGGGAGAAAATTACAAAAAACAATTTGATGGACAGAATGTAGATCAATGTCTTACATTCACCCCAGTACAAGGATCTGGGCCTAAATCCGTCGTTTTTTTCACTCCACACCACCCTGAGTCAGATAATGGCTTTATGCAAATCAGCTCTGACCCTGTGCCCCATGGGAACAGTCCAGTCCGAACTACAACAGCCATATCTTTCCCAGACCGGAATCAAGCATCCGAGGACCGGACCGGTTTCGAGGTAACACCTCTCATCAGCCCGGCTAGCTTGACTCCAGTGGTGTGGAGGCTCTGGGACCCACGTCTGAGCTACCCCAGTACACTCAGGGAGAAAATTACAAAAAACAATTTGATGCACAGAATGTTGATCAGTGTCTTACATTCACCCCAGTACAAGGATCTGGGCCTAAATCCATCGTTTTTTGCACTCCACACCACCCTGGGTCAGATAATGGCTTTATGCAAATCAGCTCTGACCCTGTGCCCCATGGGAAGAGTCCAGTCCGAACTACAACACCCATATCTTTCCCAGACCGGAATCAAGCATCCGAGGACCGGACCGGTTTCAAGGTAACACCTCTCATCAGCCCGGCTAGCTTGACTCCAGTGGTGTGGAGGCTCTGGGACCCACGTCTGAGCTACCCCAGTACACTCAGGGAGAAAATTACAAAAAACAATTTGATGGACAGAATGTAGATCAATGTCTTACATTCACCCCAGTACAAGGATCTGGGCCTAAATCCATCGTTTTTTGCACTCCACACCACCCTGGGTCAGATAATGGCTTTATGCAAATCAGCTCTGACCCTGTGCCCCATGGGAACAGTCCAGTCCGAACGACAACAGCCATATCTTTCCCAGACCGGAATCAAGCATCCGAGGACCGGACCGGTTTCGAGGTACCACCTCTCATCAGCCCGGCTAGCTTGACTCCAGTGGTGTGGAGGCTCTAGGACCCACGTCTGAGCTACCCCAGTACACTCAGGGAGAAAATTACAAAAAACAATTTGATGGACAGAATGTACATCAATGTCTTACATTCACCCCAATACAAGGATCTGGGCCTAAATCCATCGTTTTTTGCACTCCACACCACCCTGGGTCAGATAATGGCTTTATGCAAATCAGCTCTGACCCTGTGCCCCATGGGAAGAGTCCAGTCCGAACTACAACAGCCATATCTTTCCCAGACCGGAATCAAGCATCCGAGGACCGGACCGGTTTCGAGGTAACACCTCTCATCAGCCCGGCTAGCTTGACTCCAGTGGTGTTGAGGCTCTGGGACCCACGTCTGAGCTACCCCAGTACACTCAGGGAGAAAATTACAAAAAACAATTTGATGGACAGAATGTAGATCAATGTCTTACATTCACCCCAGTACAAGGATCTGGGCCTAAATCCATCGTTTTTTTCACTCCACACCACCCTGAGTCAGATAATGGCTTTATGCAAATCAGCTCTGACCCTGTGCCCCATGGGAACAGTCCAGTCCGAACTACAACAGCCATATCTTTCCCAGACCGGAATCAAGCATCCGAGGACCGGACCGGTTTCGAGGTAACACCTCTCATCAGCCCGGCTAGCTTGACTCCAGTGGTGTGGAGGCTCTGGGACCCACGTCTGAGCTACCGGCTGATGAGAGGTGTTACCTCGAAACCGGTCCGGTCCTCGGATGCTTGATTCCGTTCTGGGAAGGACATGGCTTTTGTAGTTCGGACTGGACTGTTCCCATGGGGCAACAGGGTCAGAGCTGATTTGCATATCGCCATTGTCTAACCCAGGGTGGTGTGGAGTGCAAAAAAACGATGGATTTGGGCCCAGATCTTTTGACTGGGGGAATGTGTGACATTGATCCACATTCGGTCCATCACTTGTTGTTTTTGCAATTGCTGCCCTAAGTGCGCTGGGGATGCCCAGACGTGGGTCCCAGGCACTCCACACCACTTGGAATCAAGCTAGCCGGGCTGATGAGAGGTGTTACCTCGAAACCGGTCCGGTCCTCGGATGCTTGATTCCGTTCTGGGAAGGACATGGCTTTTGTAGTTCGGACTGGACTGTTCCCATGGGGCAACAGGGTCAGAGCTGATTTGCATATCGGCATTGTCTAACCCAGGGTGGTGTGGAGTGCAAAAAAACGATGGATTTGGGCCCAGATCTTTTGACTGGGGGAATGTGTGACATTGATCCACATTCGGTCCATCACTTGTTGTTTTTGCAATTGCCGCCCTAAGTGCGCTGGGGATGCCCAAACGTGGGTCCCAGGCACTCCACACCACTTGGAGTCAAGCTAGCCGGGCTGATGAGAGGTGTTACCTCGAAACCGGTCCGGTCCTCGGATGCTTGATTCCGTTCTGGGAAGGACATGGCTTTTGTAGTTCGGACTGGACTGTTCCCATGGGGCAACAGGGTCAGAGCTGATTTGCATATCGCCATCTTCTAACCCAGGGTGGTGTGGAGTGCAAAAAAACGATGGATTTGGGCCCAGATCTTTTGACTGGGGGAATGTGTGACATTGATCCACATTCGGTCCATGACTTGTTGTTTTTGCAATTGCCGCCCTAAGTGCGCTGGGGATGCCCAGACGTGGGTCCCAGGCACTCCACACCACTTGGAGTCAAGCTAGCCGGGCTGATGAGAGGTGTTACCTCGAAACCGGTCCGGTCCTCGGATGCTTGATTCCGTTCTGGGAAGGACTTGGCTTTTGTAGTTCGGACTGGACTGTTCCCATGGGGCAACAGGGTCAGAGCTGATTTGCATATCGCCATTGTCTAACCCAGGGTGGTGTGGAGTGCAAAAAAACGATGGATTTGGGCCCAGATCTTTTGACTGGGGGAATGTGTGACATTGATCCACATTCGGTCCATCACTTTTTGTTTTTGCAACTGCCGCCCTAAGTGCGCTGGGGATGCCCAGACGTGGGTCCCAGGCACTCCACACCACTTGGAGTCAAGCTAGCCGGGCTGATGAGAGGTGTTACCTCGAAACCGGTCCCGTCCTCGGATGCTTGATTCCGTTCTGGGAAGGACATGGCTTTTGTAGTTCGGACTGGACTGTTCCCATGGGGCAACAGGGTCAGAGCTGATTTGCATATCGCCATTGTCTAACCCAGGGTGGTGTGAAGTGCAAAAAAACGATGGATTTGGGCCCAGATCTTTTGACTGGGGGAATGTGTGACATTGATCCACATTCGGTCCATGACTTGTTGTTTTTGCAATTGCCGCCCTAAGTGCGTTAGGGATGCCCAGACGTGGGTCCCAGGCACTCCACACCACTTGGAGTCAAGCTAGCCGGGCTGATGAGAGGTGTTACCTCGAAACCGGTCCGGTCCTCGGATGCTTGATTCCGTTCTGGGAAGGACATGGCTTTTGTAGTTCGGACTGGACTGTTCCCATGGGGCAACAGGGTCAGAGCTGATTTGCATATCACCATTGTCTAACCCAGGGTGGTGTGGAGTGCAAAAAAACGATGGATTTGGGCCCAGATCTTTTGACTGGGGGTATGTGTGACATTGATCCACATTCGGTCCATCACTTGTTGTGTTTGCAATTGCCGCCCTAAGTGCGCTGGGGATGCCCAGACGTGGGTCCCAGGCACTCCACACCACTTGGAGTCAAGCTAGCCGGGCTGATGAGAGGTGTTACCTCGAAACCGGTCCGGTCCTCGGATGCTTGATTCCGTTCTGGGAAGGACATGGCTTTTGTAGTTCGGACTGGACTGTTCCCATGGGGCAACAGGGTCAGAGCTGATTTGCATATCGCCATTGTCTAACCCAGGGTGGTGTGGAGTGCAAAAAAACGATGGCTTTGGGCCCAGATCTTTTGACTGGGGGAATGTGTGACATTGATCCACATTCGGTCCATCACTTGTTGTTTTGCAATTGCCGCCGTAAGTGCGCTGGGGATGCCCAGACGTGGGTCCCAGGCACTCCACACCACTTGGAGTCAAGCTAGCCGGGCTGATGAGAGGTGTTACCTCGAAACCGGTCCGGTCCTCGGATGCTTGATTCCGTTCTGGGAAGGACATGGCTTTTGTAGTTCGGACTGGACTGTTCCCATGGGGCAACAGGGTCAGAGCTGATTTGCATATCGCCATTGTCTAACCCAGGGTGGTGTGGAGTGCAAAAAAACGATGGATTTGGGCCCAGATCTTTTGACTGGGGGAATGTGTGACATTGATCCACATTCGGTCCATCACTTGTTGTTTTTGCAATTGCCGCCCTAAGTGCGCTGGGGATGCCCAGACGTGGGTCCCAGGCACTCCACACCACTTGGAGTCAAGCTAGACGGGCTGATGAGAGGTGTTACCTCGAAACCGGTCCGGTCCTCGGATGGTTGATTCCGTTCTGGGAAGGACATGGCTTTTGTAGTTCGGACTGGACTGTTCCCATGGGGCAACAGGGTCAAAGCTGATTTGCATATCACCATTGTCGAACCCAGGGTGGTGTGGAGTGCAAAAAAACGATGGATTTGGGCCCAGATCTTTTGACTGGGGGTATGTGTGACATTGATCCACATTCGGTCCATCACTTGTTGTTTTTGCAATTGCCGCCCTAAGTGCGCTGGGGATGCCCAGACGTGGGTCCCAGGCACTCCACACCACTTGGAGTCAAGGTAGCCGGGCTGATGAGAGGTGTTACCTCGAAACCGGTCCGGTCCTCGGATGCTTGATTCCGTTCTGGGAAGGACATGGCTTTTGTAGTTCGGACTGGACTGTTCCCATGGGGCAACAGGGTCAGAGCTGATTTGCATATCGCCATTGTCTAACCCAGGGTGGTGTGGAGTGCAAAAAAACGATGGCTTTGGGCCCAGATCTTTTGACTGGGGGAATGTGTGACATTGATCCACATTCGGTCCATCACTTGTTGTTTTTGCAATTGCCGCCCTAAGTGCGCTGGGGATGCCCAGACGTGGGTCCCAGGCACTCCACACCACTTGGAGTCAAGCTAGCCGGGCTGATGAGAGGTGTTACCTCGAAACCGGTCCGGTCTTTGGATGCTTGATTCCGTTCTGGGAAGGACATGGCTTTTGTAGTTCGGACTGGACTGTTCCCATGGGGCAACAGGGTCAGAGCTGATTTGCATATCGCCATTGTCTAACCCAGGGTGGTGTGGAGTGCAAAAAAACGATGGATTTGGGCCCAGATCTTTTGACTGGGGGAATGTGTGACATTGATCCACATTCGGTCCATGACTTGTTGTTTTTGCAATTGCCGCCCTAAGTGCGCTGGGGATGCCCAGACGTGGGTCCCAGGCACTCCACACCACTTGGAGTCAAGCTAGCCAGGCTGATGAGAGGTGTTACCTCGAAACCGGTCCGGTCCTCGGATGCTTGATTCCGTTCTGGGAAGGACATGGCTTTTGTAGTTCGGACTGGACTGTTCCCATGGGGCAACAGGGTCAGAGCTGATTTGCATATCGCCATTGTCTAACCCAGGGTGGTGTGGAGTGCAAAAAAACGATGGATTTGGGCCCAGATCTTTTGACTGGAGGAATGTGTGACATTGATCCACATTCGGTCCATCACTTGTTGTTTTTGCAATTGCCGCACTAAGTGCGCTGGGGATGCCCAGACGTGGGTCCCAGGCACTCCACACCACTTGGAGTCAAGCTAGCCGGGCTGATGAGAGGTGTTACCTCGAAACCGGTCCGGTCCTCGGATGCTTGATTCCGTTCTGGGAAGGACATGGCTTTTGTAGTTCGGACTGGACTGTTCCCATGGGGCAACAGGGTCAGAGCTGATTTGCATATCGCCATTGTCTAACCCAGGGTGGTGTGAAGTGCAAAAAAACGATGGATTTGGGCCCAGATCTTTTGACTGGGGGAATGTGTGACATTGATCCACATTCGGTCCATGACTTGTTGTTTTTGCAATTGCCGCCCTAAGTGCGTTAGGGATGCCCAGACGTGGGTCCCAGGCACTCCACACCACTTGGAGTCAAGCTAGCCGGGCTGATGAGAGGTGTTACCTCGAAACCGGTCCGGTCCTCGGATGCTTGATTCCGTTCTGGGAAGGACATGGCTTTTGTAGTTCGGACTGGACTGTTCCCATGGGGCAACAGGGTCAGAGCTGATTTGCATATCACCATTGTCTAACCCAGGGTGGTGTGGAGTGCAAAAAAATGATGGATTTGGGCCCAGATCTTTTGACTGGGGGTATGTGTGACATTGATCCACATTCAGTCCATCACTTGTTGTTTTTGCAATTGCCGCCCTAAGTGCGCTGGGGATGCCCAGACGTGGGTCCCAGGCACTCCACACCACTTGGAGTCAAGCTAGCCGGGCTGATGAGAGGTGTTACCTCGAAACCGGTCCGGTCCTCGGATGCGTGATTCCGTTCTGGGAAGGACATGGCTTTTGTAGTTCGGACTGGACTGTTCCCATGGGGCAACAGGGTCAGAGCTGATTTGCATATCGCCATTGTCTAACCCAGGGTGGTGTGGAGTGCAAAAAAACGATGGCTTTGGGCCCAGATCTTTTGACTGGGGGAATGTGTGACATTGATCCACATTCGGTCCATCACTTGTTGTTTTTGCAATTGCCGCCGTAAGTGCGCTGGGGATGCCCAGACGTGGGTCCCAGGCACTCCACACGACTTGGAGTCAAGCTAGCCGGGCTGATGAGAGGTGTTAACTCGAAACCGGTCCGGTCCTCGGATGCTTGATTCCGTTCTGGGAAGGACATGGCTTTTGTAGTTCGGACTGGACTGTTCCCATGGGGCAACAGGGTCAGAGCTGATTTGCATATCGCCATTGTCTAACCCAGGGTGGTGTGGAGTGCAAAGAAACGATGGATTTGGGCCCAGATCTTTTGACTGGGGGAATGTGTGACATTGATCCACATTCGGTCCATCACTTGTTGTTTTTGCAATTGCCGCCCTAAGTGCGCTGGGGATGCCCAGACGTGGGTCCCAGGCACTCCACACCACTTGGAGTCAAGCTAGCCGGGCTGATGAGAGGTGTTACCTCGAAACCGGTCCGGTCCTCGGATGCTTGATTCCGTTCTGGGAAGGACATGGCTTTTGTAGTTCGGACTGGACTGTTCCCATGGGGCAACAGGGTCAGAGCTGATTTGCATATCACCATTGTCTAACCCAGGGTGGTGTGGAGTGCAAAAAAACGATGGATTTGGGCCCAGATCTTTTGACTGGGGGTATGTGTGACATTGATCCACATTCGGTCCTTCACTTTTTGTTTTTGCAATTGCCGCCCTAAGTGCGCTGGGGATGCCCAGACGTGGGTCCCAGGCACTCCACACCACTTGGAATCAAGCTAGCCGGGCTGATGAGAGGTGTTACCTCGAAACCGGTCCGGTCCTCGGATGCTTGATTCCGTTCTGGGAAGGACATGGCTTTTGTAGTTCGGACTGGACTGTTCCCATGGGGCAACAGGGTCAGAGCTGATTTGCATATCGGCATTGTCTAACCCAGGGTGGTGTGGAGTGCAAAAAAACGATGGATTTGGGCCCAGATCTTTTGACTGGGGGAATGTGTGACATTGATCCACATTCGGTCCATCACTTGTTGTTTTTGCAATTGCCGCCCTAAGTGCGCTGGGGATGCCCAGATGTGGGTCCCAGGCACTCCACACCACTTGGAGTCAAGCTAGCCGGGCTGATGAGAGGTGTTACCTCGAAACCGGTCCGGTCCTCGGATGCTTGATTCCGTCCTGGGAAGGACATGGCTTTTGTAGTTCGGACTGGACTGTTCCCATGGGGCAACAGGGTCAGAGCTGATTTGCATATCGCCATTGTCTAACCCAGGGTGGTGTGAAGTGCAAAGAAATGATGGATTTGGGCCCAGATCTTTTGACTGGGGGAATGTGTGACATTGATCCACATTCGGTCCATCACTTGTTGATTTTGCAATTGCCGCCCTAAGTGCGCTGGGGATGCCGAAACGTGGGTCCCAGGCACTCCACACCACTTGGAGTCAAGCTAGCCGGGCTGATGAGAGGTGTTACCTCAAACCGGTCCGGTCCTCGGATGCTTGATTCCGTTCTGGGAAGGACATGGCTTTTGTAGTTCGGACTGGACTGTTCCCATGGGGCAACAGGGTCAGAGCTGATTTGCATATCACCATTGTCTAACCCAGGGTGGTGTGGAGTGCAAAAAAATGATGGATTTGGGCCCAGATCTTTTGACTGGGGGTATGTGTGACATTGATCCACATTCAGTCCATCACTTGTTGTTTTTGCAATTGCCGCCCTAAGTGCGCTGGGGATGCCCAGACGTGGGTCCCAGGCACTCCACACCACTTGGAGTCAAGCTAGCCGGGCTGATGAGAGGTGTTACCTCGAAACCGGTCCGGTCCTCGGATGCGTGATTCCGTTCTGGGAAGGACATGGCTTTTGTAGTTCGGACTGGACTGTTCCCATGGGGCAACAGGGTCAGAGCTGATTTGCATATCGCCATTGTCTAACCCAGGGTGGTGTGGAGTGCAAAAAAACGATGGCTTTGGGCCCAGATCTTTTGACTGGGGGAATGTGTGACATTGATCCACATTCGGTCCATCACTTGTTGTTTTTGCAATTGCCGCCGTAAGTGCGCTGGGGATGCCCAGACGTGGGTCCCAGGCACTCCACACGACTTGGAGTCAAGCTAGCCGGGCTGATGAGAGGTGTTAACTCGAAACCGGTCCGGTCCTCGGATGCTTGATTCCGTTCTGGGAAGGACATGGCTTTTGTAGTTCGGACTGGACTGTTCCCATGGGGCAACAGGGTCAGAGCTGATTTGCATATCGCCATTGTCTAACCCAGGGTGGTGTGGAGTGCAAAAAAACGATGGATTTGGGCCCAGATCTTTTGACTGGGGGTATGTGTGACATTGATCCACATTCGGTCCTTCACTTGTTGTTTTTGCAATTGCCGCCCTAAGTGCGCTGGGGATGCCCAGACGTGGGTCCCAGGCACTCCACACCACTTGGAATCAAGCTAGCCGGGCTGATGAGAGGTGTTACCTCGAAACCGGTCCGGTCCTCGGATGCTTGATTCCGTTCTGGGAAGGACATGGCTTTTGTAGTTCGGACTGGACTGTTCCCATGGGGCAACAGGGTCAGAGCTGATTTGCATATCGGCATTGTCTAACCCAGGGTGGTGTGGAGTGCAAAAAAACGATGGATTTGGGCCCAGATCTTTTGACTGGGGGAATGTGTGACATTGATCCACATTCGGTCCATCACTTGTTGTTTTTGCAATTGCCGCCCTAAGTGCGCTGGGGATGCCCAGATGTGGGTCCCAGGCACTCCACACCACTTGGAGTCAAGCTAGCCGGGCTGATGAGAGGTGTTACCTCGAAACCGGTCCGGTCCTCGGATGCTTGATTCCGTCCTGGGAAGGACATGGCTTTTGTAGTTCGGACTGGACTGTTCCCATGGGGCAACAGGGTCAGAGCTGATTTGCATATCGCCATTGTCTAACCCAGGGTGGTGTGAAGTGCAAAGAAATGATGGATTTGGGCCCAGATCTTTTGACTGGGGGAATGTGTGACATTGATCCACATTCGGTCCATCACTTGTTGATTTTGCAATTGCCGCCCTAAGTGCGCTGGGGATGCCGAAACGTGGGTCCCAGGCACTCCACACCACTTGGAGTCAAGCTAGCCGGGCTGATGAGAGGTGTTACCTCAAACCGGTCCGGTCCTCGGATGCTTGATTCCGTTCTGGGAAGGACATGGCTTTTGTAGTTCGGACTGGACTGTTCCCATGGGGCAACAGGGTCAGAGCTGATTTGCATATCGCCATTGTCTAACCCAGGGTGGTGTGGAGTGCAAAAAAACGATGGATTTGGGCCCAGATCTTTTGACTGGGGGAATGTGTGACATTGATCCACATTCGGTCCATGACTTGTTGTTTTTGCAATTGCCGCCCTAAGTGCGCTGGGGATGCCCAGACGTGGGTCCCAGGCACTCCACACCACTTGGAGTCAAGCTAGCCGGGCTGATGAGAGGTGTTACCTCGAAACCGGTCCGGTCTTTGGATGCTTGATTCCGATCTGGGAAGGACTTGGCTTTTGTAGTTCGGACTGGACTGTTCCCATGGGGCAACAGGGTCAGAGCTGATTAGCATATCGCCATTGTCTAACCCAGGGTGGTGTGGAGTGCAAAAAAACGATGGATTTGGGCCCAGATCTTTTGACTGGGGGGAATGTGTGACATTGATCCACATTCGGTCCATCACTTTTTGTTTTTGCAATTGCCGCCCTAAGTGCGCTGGGGATGCCCAGACGTGGGTCCCAGGCACTCCACACCACTTGGAGTCAAGCTAGCCGGGCTGATGAGAGGTGTTACCTCGAAACCGGTCCCGTCCTCGGATGCTTGATTCCGTTCTGGGAAGGACATGGCTTTTGTAGTTCGGACTGGACTGTTCCCATGGGGCAACAGGGTCAGAGCTGATTTGCATATCGCCATTGTCTAACCCAGGGTGGTGTGAAGTGCAAAAAAAGGATGGATTTGGGCCCAGATCTTTTGACTGGGGGGAATGTGTGACATTGATCCACATTCGGTCCATGACTTGTTGTTTTTGCAATTGCCGCCCTAAGTGCGTTAGGGATGCCCAGACGTGGGTCCCAGGCACTCCACACCACTTGGAGTCAAGCTAGCCGGGCTGATGAGAGGTGTTACCTCGAAACCGGTCTGGTCTTCGGATGCTTGATTCCGTTCTGGGAAGGACATGGCTTTTGTAGTTCGGACTGGACTGTTCCCATGGGGCAACAGGGTCAGAGCTGATTTGCATATCACCATTGTCTAACCCAGGGTGGTGTGGAGTGCAAAAAAACGATGGATTTGGGCCCAGATCTTTTGACTGGGGGTATGTGTGACATTGATCCACATTCGGTCCATCACTTGTTGTTTTTGCAATTGCCGCCCTAAGTGCGCTGGGGATGCCCAGACGTGGGTCCCAGGCACTCCACACCACTTGGAGTCAAGCTAGCCGGGCTGATGAGAGGTGTTACCTCGAAACCGGTCCGGTCCTCGGATGCTTGATTCCGTTCTGGGAAGGACATGGCTTTTGTAGTTCGGACTGGACTGTTCCCATGGGGCAACAGGGTCAGAGCTGATTTGCATATCGCCATTGTCTAACCCAGGGTGGTGTGGAGTGCAAAAAAACGATGGCTTTGGGCCCAGATCTTTTGACTGGGGGTATGTGTGACATTGATCCACATTCGGTCCTTCACTTGTTGTTTTTGCAATTGCCGCCCTAAGTGCGCTGGGGATGCCCAGACGTGGGTCCCAGGCACTCCACACCACTTGGAGTCAAGCTAGCCGGGCTGATGAGAGGTGTTACCTCGAAACCGGTCCGGTCCTCGGATGCTTGATTCCGTTCTGGGAAGGGCATGGCTTTTGTAGTTCGGACTGTACTGTTCCCATGGGGCAACAGGGTCAGAGCTGATTTGCATATCGCCATTGTCTAACCCAGGGTGGTGTGGAGTGCAAAAAAACGATGGATTTGGGCCCAGATCTTTTGACTGGGGGAATGTGTGACATTGATCCACATTCGGTCCATCACTTGTTGTTTTTGCAATTGCCGCCCTAAGTGCGCTGGGGATGCCCAGACGTGGGTCCCAGGCACTCCACACCACTTGGAGTCAAGCTAGCCGGGCTGATGAGAGGTGTTACCTCGAAACCAGTCCGGTCCTCGGATGCTTGATTCCGTTCTGGGAAGGACATGGCTTTTGTAGTTCGGACTGGACTGTTCCCATGGGGCACCAGGGTCAAAGCTGATTTGCATATCACCATTGTCTAACCCAGGGTGGTGTGGAGTGCAAAAAAACGATGGATTTGGGCCCAGATCTTTTGACTGGGGGTATGTGTGACATTGATCCACATTCGGTCCATCACTTGTTGTTTTTGCAATTGCCGCCCTAAGTGCGCTGGGGATGCCCAGACGTGGGTCCCAGGCACTCCACACCACTTGGAGTCAAGCTAGCCGGGCTGATGAGAGGTGTTACCTCGAAACCGGTCCGGTCCTCGGATGCTTGAATCCGTTCTGGGAAGGACATGGCTTTTGTAGTTCGGACTGGACTGTTCCCATGGGGCAACAGGGTCAGAGCTGATTTGCATATCGCCATTGTCTAACCCAGGGTGGTGTGGAGTGCAAAAAAACGATGGCGTTGGGCCCAGATCTTTTGACTGGGGGAATGTGTGACATTGATCCACATTCGGTCCATCACTTGTTGTTTTTGCAATTGCCGCCCTAAGTGCGCTGGGGATGCCCAGACGTGGGTCCCAGGCACTCCACACCACTTGGAGTCAAGCTAGCCGGGCTGATGAGAGGTGTTACCTCGAAACCGGTCCGGTCCTCAGATGCTTGATTCCGTTCTGGGAAGGACATGGCTTTTGTAGTTCGGACTGGACTGTTCCCATGGGGCAACAGGGTCAGAGCTGATTTGCATATCGGCATTGTCTAACCCAGGGTGGTGTGGAGTGCAAAAAAACGATGGATTTGGGCCCAGATCTTTTGACTGGGGGAATGTGTGACATTGATCCACATTCGGTCCATGACTTGTTGTTTTTGCAATTGCCGCCCTAAGTGCGCTGGGGATGCCCAGAAGTGGGTCCCAGGCACTCCACACCACTTGGAGTCAAGCTAGCCGGGCTGATGAGAGGTGTTACCTCCAAACCGGTCCGGTCCTCGGATGCTTGATTCCGTTCTGGGAAGGACATGGCTTTTGTAGTTCGGACTGGACTGTTCCCATGGGGCAACAGGGTCAGAGCTGATTTGCATATCGCCATTGTCTAACCCAGGGTGGTGTGGAGTGCAAAAAAACGATGGATTTGGGCCCAGATCTTTTGACTGGGGGAATGTGTGACATTGATCCACATTCGGTCCATCACTTGTTGTTTTTGCAATTGCCGCCCTAAGTGCGCTGGGGATGCCCAGACGTGGGTCCCAGGCACTCCACACCACTTGGAGTCAAGCTAGCCGGGCTGATGAGAGGTGTTACCTCGAAACCGGTCCGGTCCTCGGATGCTTGATTCCGTTCTGGGAAGGACATGGCTTTTGTAGTTCGGACTGGACTGTTCCCATGGGGCAACAGGGTCAGAGCTGATTTGCATATCGCCATTGTCTAACCCAGGGTGGTGTGAAGTGCAAAAAAACGATGGATTTGGGCCCAGATCTTTTGACTGGGGGAATGTGTGACATTGATCCACATTCGGTCCATGACTTGTTGTTTTTGCAATTGCCTCCCTAAGTGCGTTAGGGATGCCCAGACGTGGGTCCCAGGCACTCCACACCACTTGGAGTCAAGCTAGCCGGGCTGATGAGAGGTGTTACCTCGAAACCGGTCCGGTCCTCGGATGCTTGATTCCGTTCTGGGAAGGACATGGCTTTTGTAGTTCGGACTGGACTGTTCCCATGGGGCAACAGGGTCAGAGCTGATTTGCATATCACCATTGTCTAACCCAGGGTGGTGTGGAGTGCAAAAAAACGATGGATTTGGGCCCAGATCTTTTGACTGGGGGTATGTGTGACATTGATCCACATTCGGTCCATCACTTGTTGTTTTTGCAATTGCCGCCCTAAGTGCGCTGGGGATGCCCAGACGTGGGTCCCAGGCACTCCACACCACTTGGAGTCAAGCTAGCCGGGCTGATGAGAGGTGTTACCTCGAAACCGGTCCGGTCTTTGGATGCTTGATTCCGTTCTGGGAAGGACATGGCTTTTGTAGTTCGGACTGGACTGTTCCCATGGGGCAACAGGGTCAGAGCTGATTTGCATATCGCCATTGTCTAACCCAGGGTGGTGTGGAGTGCAAAATAACGATGGATTTGGGCCCAGATCTTTTGACTGGGGGAATGTGTGACATTGATCCACATTCGGTCCATGACTTGTTGTTTTTGCAATTGCCACCCTAAGTGCGCTGGGGATGCCCAGACGTGGGTCCCAGGCACTCCACACCACTTGGAGTCAAGCTAGCCGGGCTGATGAGAGGTGTTACCTCGAAACCGGTCCGGTCCTCGGATGCTTGATTCCGTTCTGGGAAGGACATGGCTTTTGTAGTTCGGACTGGACTGTTCCCATGGGGCAACAGGGTCAGAGCTGATTTGCATATCGCCATTGTCTAACCCAGGGTGGTGTGGAGTGCAAAAAAACGATGGATTTGGGCCCAGATCTTTTGACTGGAGGAATGTGTGACATTGATCCACATTCGGTCCATCACTTGTTGTTTTTGCAATTGCCGCCCTAAGTGCGCTGAGGATGCCCAGATGTGGGTCCCAGGCACTCCACACCACTTGGAGTCAAGCTAGCCGGGCTGATGAGAGGTGTTACCTCGGAACCGGTCCGGTCCTCGGATGCTTGATTCCGTTCTGGGAAGGACATGGCTTTTGTAGTTCGGACTGGACTGTTCCCATGGGGCAACAGGGTCAGAGCTGATTTGCATATCGCCATTGTCTAACCCAGGGTGGTGTGAAGTGCAAAAAAATGATGGATTTGGGCCCAGATCTTTTGACTGGGGGAATGTGTGACATTGATCCACATTTGGTCCATCACTTGTTGTTTTTGCAATTGCCGCCCTAAGTGCGCTGGGGATGCCCAAACGTGGGTCCCAGGCACTCCACACCACTTGGAGTCAAGCTAGCCGGGCTGATGAGAGGTGTTACCTCGAAACCGGTCCGGTCCTTGGATGCTTGATTCCGTTCTGGGAAGGACATGGCTTTTGTAGTTCGGACTGGACTGTTCCCATGGGGCAACAGGGTCAGAGCTGATTTGCATATCGCCATTGTCTAACCCAGGGTGGTGTGGAGTGCAAAAAAACGATGGATTTGGGCCCAGATCTTTTGACTGGGGGAATGTGTGACATTGATCCACATTCGGTCCATGACTTGTTGTTTTTGCAATTGCCGCCCTAAGTGCGCTGGGGATGCCCAGACGTGGGTCCCAGGCACTCCACACCACTTGGAGTCAAGCTAGCCGGGCTGATGAGAGGTGTTACCTCGAAACCGGTCCGGTCCTCGGATGCTTGATTCCGTTCTGGGAAGGACTTGGCTTTTGTAGTTCGGACTGGACTGTTCCCATGGGGCAACAGGGTCAGAGCTGATTTGCATATCGCCATTGTCTAACCCAGGGTGGTGTGGAGTGCAAAAAAACGATGGATTTGGGCCCAGATCTTTTGACTGGGGGAATGTGTGACATTGATCCACATTCGGTCCATCACTTTTTGTTTTTGCAATTGCCGCCCTAAGTGCGCTGGGGATGCCCAGACGTGGGTCCCAGGCACTCCACACCACTTGGAGTCAAGCTAGCCGGGCTGATGAGAGGTGTTACCTCGAAACCAGTCCGGTCCTCGGATGCTTGATTCCGTTCTGGGAAGGACATGGCTTTTGTAGTTCGGACTGGACTGTTCCCATGGGGCAACAGGGTAAAAGCTGATTTGCATATCACCATTGTCTAACCCAGGGTGGTGTGGAGTGCAAAAAAACGATGGATTTGGGCCCAGATCTTTTGACTGGGGGTATGTGTGACATTGATCCACATTCGGTCCATCACTTGTTGTTTTTGCAATTGCCGCCCTAAGTGCGCTGGGGATGCCCAGACGTGGGTCCCAGGCACTCCACACCACTTGGAGTCAAGCTAGCCGGGCTGATGAGAGGTGTTACCTCGAAACCGGTCCGGTCCTCGGATGCTTGATTCCGTTCTGGGAAGGACATGGCTTTTGTAGTTCGGACTGGACTGTTCCCATGGGGCAACAGGGTCAGAGCTGATTTGCATATCGCCATTGTCTAACCCAGGGTGGTGTGGAGTGCAAAAAAACGATGGCTTTGGGCCCAGATCTTTTGACTGGGGGAATGTGTGACATTGATCCACATTCGGTCCATCACTTGTTGTTTTTGCAATTGCCGCCCTAAGTGCGCTGGGGATGCCCAGACGTGGGTCCCAGGCACTCCACACCACTTGGAGTCAAGCTAGCCGGGCTGATGAGAGGTGTTACCTCGAAACCGGTCCGGTCCTCGGATGCTTGATTCCGTTCTGGGAAGGACATGGCTTTTGTAGTTCGGACTGGACTGTTCCCATGGGGCAACAGGGTCAGAGCTGATTTGCATATCGCCATTGTCTAACCCAGGGTGGTGTGGAGTGCAAAAAAACGATGGATTTGGGCCCAGATCTTTTGACTGGGGGAATGTGTGACATTGATCCACATTCGGTCCATGACTTGTTGTTTTTGCAATTGTCGCCCTAAGTGCGCTGGGGATGCCCAGACGTGGGTCCCAGGCACTCCACACCACTTGGAGTCAAGCTAGCCGGGCTGATGAGAGGTGTTACCTCGAAACCGGTCCGGTCCTCGGATGCTTGATTCCGTTCTGGGAAGGACATGGCTTTTGTAGTTCGGACTGGACTGTTCCCATGGGGCAACAGGGTCAGAGCTGATTTGCATATCGCCATTGTCTAACCCAGGGTGGTGTGAAGTGCAAAAAAACGATGGATTTGGGCCCAGATCTTTTGACTGGGGGAATGTGTGACATTGATCCACATTCGGTCCATGACTTGTTGTTTTTGCAATTGCCGCCCTAAGTGCGTTAGGGATGCCCAGACGTGGGTCCCAGGCACTCCACACCACTTGGAGTCAAGCTAGCCGGGCTGATGAGAGGTGTTACCTCGAAACCGGTCCGGTCCTCGGATGCTTGATTCCGTTCTGGGAAGGACATGGCTTTTGTAGTTCGGACTGGACTGTTCCCATGGGGCAACAGGGTCAGAGCTGATTTGCATATCACCATTGTCTAACCCAGGGTGGTGTGGAGTGCAAAAAAACGATGGATTTGGGCCCAGATCTTTTGACTGGGGGTATGTGTGTGACATTGATCCACATTCGGTCCATCACTTGTTGTTTTTGCAATTGCCGCCCTAAGTGCGCTGGGGATGCCCAGACGTGGGTCCCAGGCACTCCACACCACTTGGAGTCAAGCTAGCCGGGCTGATGAGAGGTGTTACCTCGAAACCGGTCCGGTCCTCGGATGCGTGATTCCGTTCTGGGAAGGACATGGCTTTTGTAGTTCGGACTGGACTGTTCCCATGGGGCAACAGGGTCAGAGCTGATTTGCATATCGCCATTGTCTAACCCAGGGTGGTGTGGAGTGCAAAAAAACGATGGCTTTGGGCCCAGATCTTTTGACTGGGGAAATGTGTGACATTGATCCACATTCGGTCCATCACTTGTTGTTTTTGCAATTGCCGCCGTAAGTGCGCTGGGGATGCCCAGACGTGGGTCCCAGGCACTCCACACCACTTGGAGTCAAGCTAGCCGGGGATGAGAGGTGTTACCTCGAAACCGGTCCGGTCCTCGGATGCTTGATTCCGTTCTGGGAAGGACATGGCTTTTGTAGTTCGGACTGGACTGTTCCCATGGGGCAACAGGGTCAGAGCTGATTTGCATATCGCCATTGTCTAACCCAGGGTGGTGTGAAGTGCAAAAAAACGATGGATTTGGGCCCAGATCTTTTGACTGGGGGAATGTGTGACATTGATCCACATTCGGTCCATGACTTGTTGTTTTTGCAATTGCCGCCCTAAGTGCGTTAGGGATGCCCAGACGTGGGTCCCAGGCACTCCACACCACTTGGAGTCAAGCTAGCCGGGCTGATGAGAGGTGTTACCTCGAAACCGGTCCGGTCCTCGGTGCTTGATTCCGTTCTGGGAAGGACATGGCTTTTGTAGTTCGGACTGGACTGTTCCCATGGGGCAACAGGTCAGAGCTGATTTGCATATCACCATTGTCTAACCCAGGGTGGTGTGGAGTGCAAAAAAAACGATGGATTTGGGCCCAGATCTTTTTGACTGGGGGTATGTGTGACATTGATCCACATTCGGTCCATCACTTGTTGTTTTTGCAATTGCCGCCCTAAGTGCGCTGGGGATGCCCAGACGTGGGTCCCAGGCACTCCACACCACTTGGAGTCAAGCTAGCCGGGCTGATGAGAGGTGTTACCTCGAAACCGGTCCGGTCCTTGGATGCTTGATTCCGTTCTGGGAAGGACATGGCTTTTGTAGTTCGGACTGGACTGTTCCCATGGGGCAACAGGGTCAGAGCTGATTTGCATATCGCCATTGTCTAACCCAGGGTGGTGTGGAGTGCAAAAAAACGATGGATTTGGGCCCAGATCTTTTGACTGGGGAATGTGTGACATTTGATCCACATTCGGTCCATGACTTGTTGTTTTTGCAATTGCCGCCCTAAGTGCGCTGGGGATGCCCAGACGTGGGTCCCAGGCACTCCACACCACTTGGAGTCAAGCTAGCCGGGCTGATGAGAGGTGTTACCTCGAAACCGGTCCGGTCCTCGGATGCTTGATTCCGTTCTGGAAGGACATGGCTTTTGTAGTTCGGACTGGACTGTTCCCATGGGGCAACAGGTCAGAGCTGATTTGCATATCGCCATTGTCTAACCCAGGGTGGTGTCGGAGTGCAAAAAAACGATGATTTGGGCCCAGATCTTTTGACTGGGAGGAATGTGTGACATTGATCCACATTCGGTCCATCACTTGTTGTTTTTGCAATTGCGCCCTAAGTGCGCTGGGGATGCCCAGACGTGGGTCCCAGGCACTCCACACCACTTGGAGTCAAGCTAGCCGGGCTGATGAGAGGTGTTACCTCGAAACCGGTCCGGTCCTCGGATGCTTGATTCGTTCTGGGAAGGACATGGCTTTTGTAGTTCGGACTGGACTGTTCCCATGGGGCAACAGGGTCAGAGCTGATTTGCATATCGCCATTGTCTAACCCAGGGTGGTGTGGAGTGCAAAAAAACGATGGATTTGGGCCCAGATCTTTTGACTGGGGGAATGTGTGACATTGATCCACATTCGGTCATCACTTGTTGTTTTTGCAATTGCCGCCCTAAGTGCGCTGGGGATGCCCAGACGTGGGTCCCAGGCACTCCACACCACTTGGAGTCAAGCTAGCCGGGCTGATGAGAGGTGTTACCTCGAAACCGGTCCCGGTCCTCGGATGCTTGATTCCGTTCTGGGAAGGACATGGCTTTTGTAGTTCGGACTGGACTGTTCCCATGGGGGCAACAGGGTCAGAGCTGATTTGCATATCGCCATTGTCTAACCCAGGGTGGTGTGGAGTGCAAAAAAACGATGGATTTGGGGCCCAGATCTTTTGACTGGGGGAATGTGTGACATTGATCCACATTCGGTCCATGACTTGTTGTTTTTGCAATTGCCGCCCTAAGTGCGCTGGGGATGCCCAGACGTGGGTCCCAGGCACTCCACACACTTGGAGTCAAGCTAGCCGGGCTGATGAGAGGTGTTACCTCGAAACCGGGTCCGGTCCTCGGATGCTTGATTCCGTTCTGGAAGGACATGGCTTTTGTAGTTCGGACTGGACTGTTCCCATGGGGCAACAGGGTTAGAGCTGATTTGCATATCGCCATTGTCTAACCCAGGGTGGTGTGGAGTGCAAAAAAACGATGGATTTGGGCCCAGATCTTTTGACTGGGGGAATGTGTGACATTGATCCACATTCGGTCCATCACTTGTTGTTTTTGCAATTGCCGCCCTAAGTGCGCTGGGGATGCCCAGACGTGGGTCCCAGGCACTCCACACCACTTGGAGTCAAGCTAGCCGGGCTGATGAGAGGTGTTACCTCGAAACCGGTCCGGTCCTCGGATGCTTGATTCCGTTCTGGGAAGGACATGGCTTTTGTAGTTCGGACTGACTGTTCCCATGGGGCAACAGGGTCAGAGCTGATTTGCATATCGCCATTGTCTAACCCAGGGTGGTGTGGAGTGCAAAAAACGATGGCTTTGGGCCCAGATCTTTTGACTGGGGGAATGTGTGACATTTGATCCACATTCGGTCCATCACTTGTTGTTTTTGCAATTGCCGCCCTAAGTGCGCTGGGGATGCCAGACGTGGGTCCCAGGCACTCCACACCACTTGGAGTCAAGCTAGCCGGCTGATGAGAGGTGTTACCTCGAAACCGGTCCGGTCCTCGGATGCTTGATTCCGTTCTGGGAAGGACATGGCTTTTGTAGTTCGGACTGGACTGTTCCCATGGGGCAACAGGGTCAGAGCTGATTTGCATATCGCCATTGTCTAACCCAGGGTGGGTGTGGAGTGCAAAAAAACGATGGATTTGGGCCCAGATCTTTTGACTGGGGGAATGTGTGACATTGATCCACATTCGGTCCATCACTTGTTGTTTTTTGCAATTGCCGCCCTAAGTGCGCTGGGGATGCCCAGACGTGGGTCCCAGGCACTCCACACCACTTGGAGTCAAGCTAGCCGGGCTGATGAGAGGGTGTTACCTCGAAACCGGTCCGGTCCTCGGATGCTTGATTCCGTTCTGGGAAGGACATGGCTTTTGTAGTTCGGACTGGACTGTTCCCATGGGGCAACAGGGTAAGAGCCTGATTTGCATATCACCATTGTCTAACCCAGGGTGGTGTGGAGTGCAAAAAAAACGATGGATTTGGGCCCAGATCTTTTGACTGGGGGGATGTGTGACATTGATCCACATTCGGTCCATCACTTGTTGTTTTGCAATTGCCGCCCTAAGTGCGCTGGGGATGCCCAGACGTGGGTCCCAGGCACTCCACACCACTTGGAGTCAAGCTAGCCGGGCTGATGAGAGGTGTTACCTCGAAACCGGTCCGGTCCTCGGATGCTTGATTCCGTTCTGGGAAGGACATGGCTTTTGTAGTTCGGACTGGACTGTTCCCATGGGGCAACAGGGTCAGAGCTGATTTGCATATCGCCATTGTCTAACCCAGGGTGGTGTGGAGTGCAAAAAAACGATGGCTTTGGGCCCAGATCTTTTGACTGGGGGAATGTGTGACATTGATCCACATTCGGTCCATCACTTGTTGTTTTTGCAATTGCCGCCCTAAGTGCGCTGGGGATGCCCAGACGTGGGTCCCAGGCACTCCACACCACTTGGAGTCAAGCTAGCCGGGCTGATGAGAGGTGTTACCTCGAAACCGGTCCGGTCCTCGGATGCTTGATTCCGTTCTGGGAAGGACATGGCTTTTGTAGTTCGGACTGGACTGTTCCCATGGGGCAACAGGGTCAGAGCTGATTTGCATATCGCCATTGTCTAACCCAGGGTGGTGTGGAGTGCAAAAAAACGATGGATTTGGGCCCAGATCTTTTGACTGGGGGAATGTGTGACATTGATCCACATTCGGTCCATGACTTGTTGTTTTTGCAATTGCCGCCCTAAGTGCGCTGGGGATGCCCAGACGTGGGTCCCAGGCACTCCACACCACTTGGAGTCAAGCTAGCCGGGCTGATGAGAGGTGTTACCTCCAAACCGGTCCGGTCCTCGGATGCTTGATTCCGTTCTGGGAAGGACATGGCTTTTGTAGTTCGGACTGGACTGTTCCCATGGGGCAACAGGGTCAGAGCTGATTTGCATATCGCCATTGTCTAACCCAGGGTGGTGTGGAGTGCAAAAAAACGATGGATTTGGGCCCAGATCTTTTGACTGGGGGAATGTGTGACATTGATCCACATTCGGTCCATCACTTGTTGTTTTTGCAATTGCCGCCCTAAGTGCGCTGGGGATGCCCAGACGTGGGTCCCAGGCACTCCACACCACTTGGAGTCAAGCTAGCCGGGCTGATGAGAGGTGTTACCTCGAAACCGGTCCGGTCCTCGGATGCTTGATTCCGTTCTGGGAAGGACATGGCTTTTGTAGTTCGGACTGGACTGTTCCCATGGGGCAACAGGGTCAGAGCTGATTTGCATATCGCCATTGTCTAACCCAGGGTGGTGTGAAGTGCAAAAAAACGATGGATTTGGGCCCAGATCTTTTGACTGGGGGAATGTGTGACATTGATCCACATTCGGTCCATGACTTGTTGTTTTTGCAATTGCCGCCCTAAGTGCGTTAGGGATGCCCAGACGTGGGTCCCAGGCACTCCACACCACTTGGAGTCAAGCTAGCCGGGCTGATGAGAGGTGTTACCTCGAAACCGGTCCG
The DNA here is from genome assembly GCF_964263255.1 of Lissotriton vulgaris. Taxonomy (NCBI): domain Eukaryota; kingdom Metazoa; phylum Chordata; class Amphibia; order Caudata; family Salamandridae; genus Lissotriton; species Lissotriton vulgaris. Next base: position 25,362 of record NW_028244885.1, read on the forward strand.
GTCCTCGGATGCTTGATTCCGTTCTGGGAAGGACATGGCTTTTGTAGTTCGGACTAGACTGTTCCCATGGGGCAACAGGGTCAGAGCTGATTTGCATATCACCATTGTCTAACCCAGGGTGGTGTGGAGTGCAAAAAAACGATGGATTTGGGCCCAGATCTTTTGACTGGGGGTATGTGTGACATTGATCCACATTCGGTCCATCACTTGTTGTTTTTGCAATTGCCGCCCTAAGTGCGCTGGGGATGCCCAGACGTGGGTCCCAGGCACTCCACACCACTTGGAGTCAAGCTAGCCGGGCTGATGAGAGGTGTTACCTCGAAACCGGTCCGGTCCTCGGATGCGTGATTCCGTTCTGGGAAGGACATGGCTTTTGTAGTTCGGACTGGACTGTTCCCATGGGGCAACAGGGTCAGAGCTGATTTGCATATCGCCATTGTCTAACCCAGGGTGGTGTGGAGTGCAAAAAAACGATGGCTTTGGGCCCAGATCTTTTGACTGGGGGAATGTGTGACATTGATCCACATTCGGTCCATCACTTGTTGTTTTTGCAATTGCCGCCGTAAGTGCGCTGGGGATGCCCAGACGTGGGTCCCAGGCACTCCACACCACTTGGAGTCAAGCTAGCCGGGCTGATGAGAGGTGTTAACTCGAAACCGGTCCGGTCCTCGGATGCTTGATTCCGTTCTGGGAAGGACATGGCTTTTGTAGTTCGGACTGGACTGTTCCCATGGGGCAACAGGGTCAGAGCTGATTTGCATATCGCCATTGTCTAACCCAGGGTGGTGTGGAGTGCAAAAAAACGATGGATTTGGGCCCAGATCTTTTGACTGGGGGAATGTGTGACATTGATCCACATTCGGTCCATCACTTGTTGTTTTTGCAATTGCCGCCCTAAGTGCGCTGGGGATGCCCAGACGTGGGTCCCAGGCACTCCACACCACTTGGAGTCAAGCTAGCCGGGCTGATGAGAGGTGTTACCTCGAAACCGGTCCGGTCCTCGGATGCTTGATTCTGTTCTGGGAAGGACATGGCTTTTGTAGTTCGGACTGGACTGTTCCCATGGGGCAACAGGGTCAGAGCTGATTTGCATATCACCATTGTCTAACCCAGGGTGGTGTGGAGTGCAAAAAAACGATGGATTTGGGCCCAGATCTTTTGACTGGGGGTATGTGTGACATTGATCCACATTCGGTCCTTCACTTGTTGTTTTTGCAATTGCCGCCCTAAGTGCGCTGGGGATGCCCAGACGTGGGTCCCAGGCACTCCACACCACTTGGAGTCAAGCTAGCCGGGCTGATGAGAGGTGTTACCTCGAAACCGGTCCGGTCCTCGGATGCTTGATTCCGTTCTGGGAAGGACATGGCTTTTGTAGTTCGGACTGGACTGTTCCCATGGGGCAACAGGGTCAGAGCTGATTTGCATGTCGCCATTGTCTAACCCAGGGTGGTGTGGAGTGCAAAAAAACGATGGCTTTGGGCCCAGATCTTTTGACTGGGGGAATGTGTGACATTGATCCACATTCGGTCCATCACTTGTTGTTTTTGCAATTGCCGCCCTAAGTGCGCTGGGGATGCCCAGACGTGGGTCCCAGGCACTCCACACCACTTGGATTCAAGCTAGCCAGGCTGATGAGAGGTGTTACCTCGAAACCGGTCCGGTCCTCGGATGCTTGATTCCGTTCTGGGAAGGACATGGCTTTTGTAGTTCGGACTGGACTGTTCCCATGGGGCCACAGGGTCAGAGCTGATTTGCATATCGCCATTGTCTAACCCAGGGTGGTGTGGAGTGCAAAAAAACGATGGATTTGGGCCCAGATCTTTTGACTGGGGGAATGTGTGACATTGATCCACATTCGGTCCATGACTTGTTGTTTTTGCAACTGCCGCCCTAAGTGCGCTGGGGATGCCCAGACGTGGGTCCCAGGCACTCCACACCACTTGGAGTCAAGCTAGCCGGGCTGATGAGAGGTGTTACCTCGAAACCGGTCCGGTCCTCGGATGCTTGATTCCGTTCTGGGAAGGACATGGCTTTTGTAGTTCGGACTGGACTGTTCCCATGGGGCAACAGGGTCAGAGCTGATTTGCATATCGCCATTGTCTAACCCAGGGTGGTGTGGAGTGGAAAAAAAACGATGGATTTGGGCCCAGATCTTTTGACTGGGGGAATGTGTGACATTGATCCACATTCGGTCCATCACTTGTTGTTTTTGCAATTGCCGCCCTAAGTGCGCTGGGGATGCCCAGACGTGGGTCCCAGGCACTCCACACCACTTGGAGTCAAGCTAGCCGGGCTGATGAGAGGTGTTACCTCGAAACCGGTCCGGTCCTCGGATGCTTGATTCCGTTCTGGGAAGGACATGGCTTTTGTAGTTCGGACTGGACTGTTCCCATGGGGCAACAGGGTCAGAGCTGATTTGCATATCGCCATTGTCTAACCCAGGGTGGTGTGGAGTGCAAGAAAAACGATGGATTTGGGCCCAGATCTTTTGACTGGGGGAATGTGTGACATTGATCCACATTCGGTCCATCACTTGTTGTTTTTGCAATTGCTGCCCTAAGTGTGCTGGGGATGCTCAGACGTGGGTCCCAGGCACTCCACACCACTTGGAGTCAAGCTAGCCGGGCTGATGAGAGGTGTTACCTCGAAACCGGTCCGGTCCTCGGATGCTTGATTCCGTTCTGGGAAGGACATGGCTTTTGTAGTTCGGACTGGACTGTTCCCATGGGGCAACAGGGTCAGAGCTGATTTGCATATCGCCATTGTCTATCCCAGGGTGGTGTGGAGTGCAAAAAAACGATGGATTTGGGCCCAGATCTTTTGACTGGGGGAATGTGTGACATTGATCCACATTCGGTCCATCACTTGTTGTTTTTGCAATTGCCGCCCTAAGTGCGCTGGGGATGCCCAGACGTCCCAGGCACTCCACACCACTTGGAGTCAAGCTAGCCGGGCTGATGAGAGGTGTTACCTCGAAACCGGTCCGGTCCTCGGATGCTTGATTCCGTTCTGGGAAGGACATGGCTTTTGTAGTTCGGACTGGACTGTTCCCATGGGGCAACAGGGTCAGAGCTGATTTGCATATCACCATTGTCTAACCCAGGGTGGTGTGGAGTGCAAAATAACGATGGATTTGGGCCCAGATCTTTTGACTGGGGGTATGTGTGACATTGATCCACATTCGGTCCATCACTTGTTGTTTTTGCAATTGCCGCCCTAAGTGCGCTGGGGATGCCCAGACGTGGGTCCCAGGCACTCCACACCACTTGGAGTCAAGCTAGCCGGGCTGATGAGAGGTGTTACCTCGAAACCGGTCCGGTCCTCGGATGCTTGATTCCGTTCTGGGAAGGACATGGCTTTTGTAGTTCAGACTGGACTGTTCCCATGGGGCAACAGGGTCAGAGCTGATTTGCATATCGCCATTGTCTAACCCAGGGTGGTGTGGAGTGCAAAAAAACGATGGCTTTGGGCCCAGATCTTTTGACTGGGGGAATGTGTGACATTGATCCACATTCGGTCCATCACTTGTTGTTTTTGCAATTGCCGCCCTAAGTGCGCTGGGGATGCCCAGACGTGGGTCCCAGGCACTCCACACCACTTGGATTCAAGCTAGCCAGGCTGATGAGAGGTGTTACCTCGAAACCGGTCCGGTCCTCGGATGCTTGATTCCGTTCTGGGAAGGACATGGCTTTTGTAGTTCGGACTGGACTGTTCCCATGGGGCCACAGGGTCAGAGCTGATTTGCATATCGCCATTGTCTAACCCAGGGTGGTGTGGAGTGCAAAAAAACGATGGATTTGGGCCCAGATCTTTTGACTGGGGGAATGTGTGACATTGATCCACATTCGGTCCATCACTTGTTGTTTTTGCAATTGCCGCCCTAAGTGCGCTGGGGATGCCCAGACGTGGGTCCCAGGCACTCCACACCACTTGGAGTCAAGCTAGCCGGGCTGATGAGAGGTGTTACCTCGAAACCGGTCCGGTCCTCGGATGCTTGATTCCGTTCTGGGAAGGACATGGCTTTTGTAGTTCGGACTGGACTGTTCCCATGGGGCAACAGGGTCAGAGCTGATTTGCATATCGCCATTGTCTAACCCATGGTGGTGTGGAGTGCAAAAAAACGATGGATTTGGGCCCAGATCTTTTGACTGGGGGAATGTGTGACATTGATCCACATTCGGTCCATCACTTGTTGTTTTTGCAATTGCCGCCCTAAGTGCGCTGGGGATGCCCAGACGTGGGTCCAGGCACTCCACACCACTTGGAGTCAAGCTAGCCGGGCTGATGAGAGGTGTTACCTCGAAACCGGTCCTGTCCTCGGATGCTTGATGCCGTTCTGGGAAGGACATGGCTTTTGTAGTTCGGACTGGACTGTTCCCATGGGGCAACAGGGTCAGAGCTGATTTGCATATCGCCATTGTCTAACCCAGGGTGGTGTGGAGTGCAAAAAAACGATGGATTTGGGCCCAGATCTTTTGACTGGGGGAATGTGTGACATTGATCCACATTCGGTCCATCACTTGTTGTTTTTGCAATTGCCGCCCTAAGTGCGCTGGGGATGCCCAGACGTGGGTCCCAGGCACTCCACACCACTTGGAATCAAGCTAGCCGGGCTGATGAGAGGTGTTACCTCGAAACCGGTCCGGTCCTCGGATGCTTGATTCCGTTCTGGGAAGGACATGGCTTTTGTAGTTCGGACTGGACTGTTCCCATGGGGCAACAGGGTCAGAGCTGATTTGCATATCGCCATTGTCTAACCCAGGGTGGTGTGGAGTGCAAAAAAACGATGGATTTGGGCCCAGATCTTTTGACTGGGGGAATGTGTGACATTGATCCACATTCGGTCCATCACTTGTTGTTTTTGCAATTGCCGCCCTAAGTGCGCTGGGGATGCCCAGACGTGGGTCCCAGGCACTCCACACCACTTGGAGTCAAGCTAGCCGGGCTGATGAGAGGTGTTACCTCGAAACCAGTCCGGTCCTCGGATGCTTGATTCCGTTCTGGGAAGGACATGGCTTTTGTAGTTCGGACTGGACTGTTCCCATGGGGCAACAGGGTCAAAGCTGATTTGCATATCACCATTGTCTAACCCAGGGTGGTGTGGAGTGCAAAAAAACGATGGATTTGGGCCCAGATCTTTTGACTGGGGGTATGTGTGACATTGATCCACATTCGGTCCATCACTTGTTGTTTTTGCAATTGCCGCCCTAAGTGCGCTGGGGATGCCCAGACGTGGGTCCCAGGCACTCCACACCACTTGGAGTCAAGCTAGCCGGGCTGATGAGAGGTGTTACCTCGAAACCGGTCCGGTCCTCGGATGCTTGATTCTGTTCTGGGAAGGACATGGCTTTTGTAGTTCGGACTGGACTGTTCCCATGGGGCAACAGGGTCAGAGCTGATTTGCATATCGCCATTGTCTAACCCAGGGTGGTGTGGAGTGCAAAAAAGCGATGGATTTGGGCCCAGATCTTTTGACTGGGGGAATGTGTGACATTGATCCACATTCGGTCCATGACTTGTTGTTTTTGCAATTGCCGCCCTAAGTGCGCTGGGGATGCCCAGACGTGGGTCCCAGGCACTCCACACCACTTGGAGTCAAGCTAGCCGGGCTGATGAGAGGTGTTACCTCGAAACCGGTCCGGTCCTCGGATGCTTGATTCCGTTCTGGGAAGGACATGGCTTTTGTAGTTCGGACTGGACTGTTCCCATGGGGCAACAGGGTCAGAGCTGATGTGCATATCGCCATTGTCTAACCCAGGGTGGTGTGGAGTGCAAAAAAACGATGGATTTGGGCCCAGATCTTTTGACTGGAGGAATGTGTGACATTGATCCACATTCGGTCCATCACTTGTTGTTTTTGCAATTGCCGCCCTAAGTGCGTTAGGGATGCCCAGACGTGGGTCCCAGGCACTCCACACCACTTGGAGTCAAGCTAGCCGGGCTGATGAGAGGTGTTACCTCGAAACCGGTCCGGTCCTCGGATGCTTGATTCCGTTCTGGGAAGGACATGGCTTTTGTAGTTTGGACTGGACTGTTCCCATGGGGCAACAGGGTCAGAGCTGATTTGCATATCACCATTGTCTAACCCAGGGTGGTGTGGAGTGCAAAAAAACGATGGATTTGGGCCCAGATCTTTTGACTGGGGGTATGTGTGACATTGATCCACATTCGGTCCATCACTTGTTATTTTTGCAATTGCCGCCCTAAGTGCGCTGGGGATGCCCAGACGTGGGTCCCAGGCACTCCACACCACTTGGAGTCAAGCTAGCCGGGCTGATGAGAGGTGTTACCTCGAAACCGGTCCGGTCCTCGGATGCTTGATTCCGTTCTGGGAAGGACATGGCTTTTGTAGTTCGGACTGGACTGTTCCCATGGGGCAACAGGGTCAGAGCTGATTTGCATATCGCCATTGTCTAACCCAGGGTGGTGTGAAGTGCAAAAAAACGATGGATTTGGGCCCAGATCTTTTGACTGGGGGAATGTGTGACATTGATCCACATTCGGTCCATGACTTGTTGTTTTTGCAATTGCCGCCCTAAGTGCGTTAGGGATGCCCAGACGTGGGTCCCAGGCACTCCACACCACTTGGAGTCAAGCTAGCCGGGCTGATGAGAGGTGTTACCTCGAAACCGGTCCGGTCCTCGGATGCTTGATTCCGTTCTGGGAAGGACATGGCTTTTGTAGTTCGGACTGGACTGTTCCCATGGGGCAACAGGGTCAGAGCTGATTTGCATATCACCATTGTCTAACCCAGGGTGGTGTGGAGTGCAAAAAAACGATGGATTTGGGCCCAGATCTTTTGACTGGGGGTATGTGTGACATTGATCCACATTCGGTCCATCACTTGTTGTTTTTGCAATTGCCGCCCTAAGTGCGCTGGGGATGCCCAGACGTGGGTCCCAGGCACTCCACACCACTTGGAGTCAAGCTAGCCGGGCTGATGAGAGGTGTTACCTCGAAACCGGTCCGGTCTTTGGATGCTTGATTCCGTTCTGGGAAGGACATGGCTTTTGTAGTTCGGACTGGACTGTTCCCATGGGGCAACAGGGTCAGAGCTGATTTGCATATCGCCATTGTCTAACCCAGGGTGGTGTGGAGTGCAAAATAACGATGGATTTGGGCCCAGATCTTTTGACTGGGGGAATGTGTGACATTGATCCACATTCGGTCCATGACTTGTTGTTTTTGCAATTGCCGCCCTAAGTGCGCTGGGGATGCCCAGACGTGGGTCCCAGGCACTCCACACCACTTGGAGTCAAGCTAGCCGGGCTGATGAGAGGTGTTACCTCGAAACCGGTCCGGTCCTCGGATGCTTGATTCCGTTCTGGGAAGGACATGGCTTTTGTAGTTCGGACTGGACTGTTCCCATGGGGCAACAGGGTCAGAGCTGATTTGCATATCGCCATTGTCTAACCCAGGGTGGTGTGGAGTGCAAAAAAACGATGGATTTGGGCCCAGATCTTTTGACTGGAGGAATGTGTGACATTGATCCACATTCGGTCCATCACTTGTTGTTTTTGCAATTGCCGCCCTAAGTGCGCTGAGGATGCCCAGATGTGGGTCCCAGGCACTCCACACCACTTGGAGTCAAGCTAGCCGGGCTGATGAGAGGTGTTACCTCCAAACCGGTCCGGTCCTCGGATGCTTGATTCCGTTCTGGGAAGGACATGGCTTTTGTAGTTCGGACTGGACTGTTCCCATGGGGCAACAGGGTCAGAGCTGATTTGCATATCGCCATTGTCTAACCCAGGGTGGTGTGGAGTGCAAAAAAACGATGGATTTGGGCCCAGATCTTTTGACTGGGGGAATGTGTGACATTGATCCACATTCGGTCCATCACTTGTTGTTTTTGCAATTGCCGCCCTAAGTGCGCTGGGGATGCCCAGACGTGGGTCCCAGGCACTCCACACCACTTGAAGTCAAGCTAGCCGGGCTGATGAGAGGTGTTACCTCGAAACCGGTCCGGTCCTCGGATGCTTGATTCCGTTCTGGGAAGGACATGGCTTTTGTAGTTCGGACTGGACTGTTCCCATGGGGCAACAGGGTCAGAGCTGATTTGCATATCGCCATTGTCTAACCCAGGGTGGTGTGAAGTGCAAAAAAACGATGGATTTGGGCCCAGATCTTTTGACTGGGGGAATGTGTGACATTGATCCACATTCGGTCCATGACTTGTTGTTTTTGCAATTGCCGCCCTAAGTGCGTTAGGGATGCCCAGACATGGGTCCCAGGCACTCCACACCACTTGGAGTCAAGCTAGCCGGGCTGATGAGAGGTGTTACCTCGAAACCGGTCCGGTCCTCGGATGCTTGATTCCGTTCTGGGAAGGACATGGCTTTTGTAGTTCGGACTGGACTGTTCCCATGGGGCAACAGGGTCAGAGCTGATTTGCATATCACCATTGTCTAACCCAGGGTGGTGTGGAGTGCAAAAAAACGATGGATTTGGGCCCAGATCTTTTGACTGGGGGTATGTGTGACATTGATCCACATTCGGTCCATCACTTGTTGTTTTTGCAATTGCCGCCCTAAGTGCGCTGGGGATGCCCAGACGTGGGTCCCAGGCACTCCACACCACTTGGAGTCAAGCTAGCCGGGCTGATGAGAGGTGTTACCTCGAAACCGGTCCGGTCCTCGGATGCGTGATTCCGTTCTGGGAAGGACATGGCTTTTGTAGTTCGGACTGGACTGTTCCCATGGGGCAACAGGGTCAGAGCTGATTTGCATATCGCCATTGTCTAACCCAGGGTGGTGTGGAGTGCAAAAAAACGATGGCTTTGGGCCCAGATCTTTTGACTGGGGGAATGTGTGACATTGATCCACATTCGGTCCATCACTTGTTGTTTTTGCAATTGCCGCCGTAAGTGCGCTGGGGATGCCCAGACGTGGGTCCCAGGCACTCCACACCACTTGGAGTCAAGCTAGCCGGGCTGATGAGAGGTGTTAACTCGAAACCGGTCCGGTCCTCGGATGCTTGATTCCGTTCTGGGAAGGACATGGCTTTTGTAGTTCGGACTGGACTGTTCCCATGGGGCAACAGGGTCAGAGCTGATTTGCATATCGCCATTGTCTAACCCAGGGTGGTGTGGAGTGCAAAAAAACGATGGATTTGGGCCCAGATCTTTTGACTGGGGGAATGTGTGACATTGATCCACATTCGGTCCATCACTTGTTGTTTTTGCAATTGCCGCCCTAAGTGCGCTGGGGATGCCCAGACGTGGGTCCCAGGCACTCCACACCACTTGGAGTCAAGCTAGCCGGGCTGATGAGAGGTGTTACCTCGAAAGCGGTCCGGTCCTCGGATGCTTGATTCTGTTCTGGGAAGGACATGGCTTTTGTAGTTCGGACTGGACTGTTCCCATGGGGCAACAGGGTCAGAGCTGATTTGCATATCACCATTGTCTAACCCAGGGTGGTGTGGAGTGCAAAAAAACGATGGATTTGGGCCCAGATCTTTTGACTGGGGGTATGTGTGACATTGATCCACATTCGGTCCTTCACTTGTTGTTTTTGCAATTGCCGCCCTAAGTGCGCTGGGGATGCCCAGACGTGGGTCCCAGGCACTCCACACCACTTGGAGTCAAGCTAGCCGGGCTGATGAGAGGTGTTACCTCGAAACCGGTCCGGTCCTCGGATGCTTGATTCCGTTCTGGGAAGGACATGGCTTTTGTAGTTCGGACTGGACTGTTCCCATGGGGCAACAGGGTCAGAGCTGATTTGCATATCGCCATTGTCTAACCCAGGGTGGTGTGGAGTGCAAAAAAACGATGGCTTTGGGCCCAGATCTTTTGACTGGGGGAATGTGTGACATTGATCCACATTCGGTCCATCACTTGTTGTTTTTGCAATTGCCGCCGTAAGTGCGCTGGGGATGCCCAGACGTGGGTCCCAGGCACTCCACACCACTTGGAGTCAAGCTAGCCGGGCTGATGAGAGGTGTTACCTCGAAACCGGTCCGGTCCTCGGATGCTTGATTCCGTTCTGGGAAGGACATGGCTTTTGTAGTTCGGACTGGACTGTTCCCATGGGGCAACAGGGTCAGAGCTGATTTGCATATCGCCATTGTCTAACCCAGGGTGGTGTGGAGTGCAAAAAAACGATGGATTTGGGCCCAGATCTTTTGACTGGGGGGAATGTGTGACATTGATCCACATTCGGTCCATCACTTGTTGTTTTTGCAATTGCCGCCCTATGTGCGCTGGGGATGCCCAGACGTGGGTCCCAGGCACTCCACACCACTTGGAGTCAAGCTAGCCGGGCTGATGAGAGGTGTTACCTCGAAACCAGTCCGGTCCTCGGATGCTTGATTCCGTTCTGGGAAGGGCATGGCTTTTGTAGTTCAGACTGGACTGTTCCCATGGGGCAACAGGGTAAAAGCTGATTTGCATATCACCATTGTCTAACCCAGGGTGGTGTGGAGTGCAAAAAAACGATGGATTTGGGCCCAGATCTTTTGACTGGGGGTATGTGTGACATTGATCCACATTCGGTCCATCACTTGTTGTTTTTGCAATTGCCGCCCTAAGTGCGCTGGGGATGCCCAGACGTGGGTCCCAGGCACTCCACACCACTTGGAGTCAAGCTAGCCGGGCTGATGAGAGGTGTTACCTCGAAACCGGTCCGGTCCTCGGATGCTTGATTCCGTTCTGGGAAGGACATGGCTTTTGTAGTTCGGACTGGACTGTTCCCATGGGGCAACAGGGTCAGAGCTGATTTGCATATCGCCATTGTCTAACCCAGGGTGGTGTGGAGTGCAAAAAAACGATGGCTTTGGGCCCAGATCTTTTGACTGGGGGAATGTGTGACATTGATCCACATTCGGTCCATCACTTGTTGTTTTTGCAATTGCCGCCCTAAGTGCGCTGGGGATGCCCAGACGTGGGTCCCAGGCACTCCACACCACTTGGAGTCAAGCTAGCCGGGCTGATGAGAGGTGTTACCTCGAAACCGGTCCGGTCCTCGGATGCTTGATTCCGTTCTGGGAAGGACATGGCTTTTGTAGTTCGGACTGGACTGTTCCCATGGGGCAACAGGGTCAGAGCTGATTTGCATATCGCCATTGTCTAACCCAGGGTGGTGTGGAGTGCAAAAAAACGATGGATTTGGGCCCAGATCTTTTGACTGGGGGAATGTGTGACATTGATCCACATTCGGTCCATGACTTGTTGTTTTTGCAATTGCCGCCCTAAGTGCGCTGGGGATGCCCAGACGTGGGTCCCAGGCACTCCACACCACTTGGAGTCAAGCTAGCCGGGCTGATGAGAGGTGTTACCTCCAAACCGGTCCGGTCCTCGGATGCTTGATTCCGTTCTGGGAAGGACATGGCTTTTGTAGTTCGGACTGGACTGTTCCCATGGGGCAACAGGGTCAGAGCTGATTTGCATATCGCCATTGTCTAACCCATGGTGGTGTGGAGTGCAAAAAAACGATGGATTTGGGCCCAGATCTTTTGACTGGGGGAATGTGTGACATTGATCCACATTCGGTCCATCACTTGTTGTTTTTGCAATTGCCGCCCTAAGTGCGCTGGGGATGCCCAGACGTGGGTCCCAGGCACTCCACACCACTTGGAGTCAAGCTAGCCGGGCTGATGAGAGGTGTTACCTCGAAACCGGTCCGGTCCTCGGATGCTTGATTCCGTTCTGGGAAGGACATGGCTTTTGTAGTTCGGACTGGACTGTTCCCATGGGGCAACAGGGTCAGAGCTGATTTGCATATCGCCATTGTCTAACCCAGGGTGGTGTGAAGTGCAAAAAAACGATGGATTTGGGCCCAGATCTTTTGACTGGGGGAATGTGTGACATTGATCCACATTCGGTCCATGACTTGTTGTTTTTGCAATTGCCGCCCTAAGTGCGTTAGGGATGCCCAGACATGGGTCCCAGGCACTCCACACCACTTGGAGTCAAGCTAGCCGGGCTGATGAGAGGTGTTACCTCGAAACCGGTCCGGTCCTCGGATGCTTGATTCCGTTCTGGGAAGGACATGGCTTTTGTAGTTCGGACTGGACTGTTCCCATGGGGCAACAGGGTCAGAGCTGATTTGCATATCACCATTGTCTAACCCAGGGTGGTGTGGAGTGCAAAAAAACGATGGATTTGGGCCCAGATCTTTTGACTGGGGGTATGTGTGACATTGATCCACATTCGGTCCATCACTTGTTGTTTTTGCAATTGCCGCCCTAAGTGCGCTGGGGATGCCCAGACGTGGGTCCCAGGCACTCCACACCACTTGGAGTCAAGCTAGCCGGGCTGATGAGAGGTGTTACCTCGAAACCGGTCCGGTCCTCGGATGCGTGATTCCGTTCTGGGAAGGACATGGCTTTTGTAGTTCGGACTGGACTGTTCCCATGGGGCAACAGGGTCAGAGCTGATTTGCATATCGCCATTGTCTAACCCAGGGTGGTGTGGAGTGCAAAAAAACGATGGCTTTGGGCCCAGATCTTTTGACTGGGGGAATGTGTGACATTGATCCACATTCGGTCCATCACTTGTTGTTTTTGCAATTGCCGCCGTAAGTGCGCTGGGGATGCCCAGACGTGGGTCCCAGGCACTCCACACCACTTGGAGTCAAGCTAGCCGGGCTGATGAGAGGTGTTACCTCGAAACCGGTCCGGTCCTCGGATGCTTGATTCCGTTCTGGGAAGGACATGGCTTTTGTAGTTCGGACTGGACTGTTCCCATGGGGCAACAGGGTCAGAGCTGATTTGCATATCGCCATTGTCTAACCCAGGGTGGTGTGGAGTGCAAAAAAACGATGGATTTGGGCCCAGATCTTTTGACTGGGGGAATGTGTGACATTGATCCACATTCGGTCCATCACTTGTTGTTTTTGCAATTGCCGCCCTAAGTGCGCTGGGGATGCCCAGACGTGGGTCCCAGGCACTCCACACCACTTGGAGTCAAGCTAGCCGGGCTGATGAGAGGTGTTACCTCGAAAGCGGTCCGGTCCTCGGATGCTTGATTCTGTTCTGGGAAGGACATGGCTTTTGTAGTTCGGACTGGACTGTTCCCATGGGGCAACAGGGTCAGAGCTGATTTGCATATCACCATTGTCTAACCCAGGGTGGTGTGGAGTGCAAAAAAACGATGGATTTGGGCCCAGATCTTTTGACTGGGGGTATGTGTGACATTGATCCACATTCGGTCCTTCACTTGTTGTTTTTGCAATTGCCGCCCTAAGTGCGCTGGGGATGCCCAGACGTGGGTCCCAGGCACTCCACACCACTTGGAGTCAAGCTAGCCAGGCTGATGAGAGGTGTTACCTCGAAACCGGTCCGGTCCTCGGATGCTTGATTCCGTTCTGGGAAGGACATGGCTTTTGTAGTTCGGACTGGACTGTTCCCATGGGGCAACAGGGTCAGAGCTGATTTGCATGTCGCCATTGTCTAACCCAGGGTGGTGTGGAGTGCAAAAAAACGATGGCTTTGGGCCCAGATCTTTTGACTGGGGGAATGTGTGACATTGATCCACATTCGGTCCATCACTTGTTGTTTTTGCAATTGCCGCCCTAAGTGCGCTGGGGATGCCCAGACGTGGGTCCCAGGCACTCCACACCACTTGGATTCAAGCTAGCCAGGCTGATGAGAGGTGTTACCTCGAAACCGGTCCGGTCCTCGGATGCTTGATTCCGTTCTGGGAAGGACATGGCTTTTGTAGTTCGGACTGGACTGTTCCCATGGGGCCACAGGGTCAGAGCTGATTTGCATATCGCCATTGTCTAACCCAGGGTGGTGTGGAGTGCAAAAAAACGATGGATTTGGGCCCAGATCTTTTGACTGGGGGAATGTGTGACATTGATCCACATTCGGTCCATGACTTGTTGTTTTTGCAACTGCCGCCCTAAGTGCGCTGGGGATGCCCAGACGTGGGTCCCAGGCACTCCACACCACTTGGAGTCAAGCTAGCCGGGCTGATGAGAGGTGTTACCTCGAAACCGGTCCGGTCCTCTGATGCTTGATTCCGTTCTGGGAAGGACATGGCTTTTGTAGTTCGGACTGGACTGTTCGCATGGGGCAACAGGGTCAGAGCTGATTTGCATATCGCCATTGTCTAACCCAGGGTGGTGTGGAGTGCAAAAAAACGATGGATTTGGGCCCAGATCTTTTGACTGGGGGAATGTGTGACATTGATCCACATTCGGTCCATCACTTGTTGTTTTTGCAATTGCCGCCCTAAGTGCGCTGGGGATGCCCAGACGTGGGTCCCAGGCACTCCACACCACTTGGAGTCAAGCTAGCCGGGCTGATGAGAGGTGTTACCTCGAAACCGGTCCAGTCCTCGGATGCTTGATTCCGTTCTGGGAAGGACATGGCTTTTGTAGTTCGGACTGGACTGTTCCCATGGGGCAACAGGGTCAGAGCTGATTTGCATATCGCCATTGTCTAACCCAGGGTGGTGTGGAGTGCAAGAAAAACGATGGATTTGGGCCCAGATCTTTTGACTGGGGGAATGTGTGACATTGATCCACATTCGGTCCATCACTTGTTGTTTTTGCAATTGCTGCCCTAAGTGTGCTGGGGATGCTCAGACGTGGGTCCCAGGCACTCCACACCACTTGGAGTCAAGCTAGCCGGGCTGATGAGAGGTGTTACCTCGAAACCGGTCCGGTCCTCGGATGCTTGATTCCGTTCTGGGAAGGACATGGCTTTTGTAGTTCGGACTGGACTGTTCCCATGGGGCAACAGGGTCAGAGCTGATTTGCATATCGCCATTGTCTATCCCAGGGTGATGTGGAGTGCAAAAAAACGATGGATTTGGGCCCAGATCTTTTGACTGGGGGAATGTGTGACATTGATCCACATTCGGTCCATCACTTGTTGTTTTTGCAATTGCCGCCCTAAGTGCGCTGGGGATGCCCAGACGTCCCAGGCACTCCACACCACTTGGAGTCAAGCTAGCCGGGCTGATGAGAGGTGTTACCTCGAAACCGGTCCGGTCCTCGGATGCTTGATTCCGTTCTGGGAAGGACATGGCTTTTGTAGTTCGGACTGGACTGTTCCCATGGGGCAACAGGGTCAGAGCTGATTTGCATATCACCATTGTCTAACCCAGGGTGGTGTGGAGTGCAAAAAAACGATGGATTTGGGCCCAGATCTTTTGACTGGGGGTATGTGTGACATTGATCCACATTCGGTCCATCACTTGTTGTTTTTGCAATTGCCGCCCTAAGTGCGCTGGGGATGCCCAGACGTGGGTCCCAGGCACTCCACACCACTTGGAGTCAAGCTAGCCGGGCTGATGAGAGGTGTTACCTCGAAACCGGTCCGGTCCTTGGATGCTTGATTCCGTTCTGGGAAGGACATGGCTTTTGTAGTTCAGACTGGACTGTTCCCATGGGGCAACAGGGTCAGAGCTGATTTGCATATCGCCATTGTCTAACCCAGGGTGGTGTGGAGTGCAAAAAAACGATGGCTTTGGGCCCAGATCTTTTGACTGGGGGAATGTGTGACATTGATCCACATTCGGTCCATCACTTGTTGTTTTTGCAATTGCCGCCCTAAGTGCGCTGGGGATGCCCAGACGTGGGTCCCAGGCACTCCACACCACTTGGATTCAAGCTAGCCAGGCTGATGAGAGGTGTTACCTCGAAACCGGTCCGGTCCTCGGATGCTTGATTCCGTTCTGGGAAGGACATGGCTTTTGTAGTTCGGACTGGACTGTTCCCATGGGGCCACAGGGTCAGAGCTGATTTGCATATCGCCATTGTCTAACCCAGGGTGGTGTGGAGTGCAAAAAAACGATGGATTTGGGCCCAGATCTTTTGACTGGGGGAATGTGTGACATTGATCCACATTCGGTCCATCACTTGTTGTTTTTGCAATTGCCGCCCTAAGTGCGCTGGGGATGCCCAGACGTGGGTCCCAGGCACTCCACACCACTTGGAGTCAAGCTAGCCGGGCTGATGAGAGGTGTTACCTCGAAACCGGTCCGGTCCTCGGATGCTTGATTCCGTTCTGGGAAGGACATGGCTTTTGTAGTTCGGACTGGACTGTTCCCATGGGGCAACAGGGTCAGAGCTGATTTGCATATCACCATTGTCTAACCCAGGGTGGTGTGGAGTGCAAAAAAACGATGGATTTGGGCCCAGATCTTTTGACTGGGGGTATGTGTGACATTGATCCACATTCGGTCCTTCACTTGTTGTTTTTGCAATTGCGGCCCTAAGTGCGCTGGGGATGCCCAGACTTGGGTCCCAGGCACTCCACACCACTTGGAGTCAAGCTAGCCGGGCTGATGAGAGGTGTTACCTCGAAACCGGTCCGGTCCTCGGATGCTTGATTCCGTTCTGGGAAGGACATGGCTTTTGTAGTTCGGACTGGACTGTTCCCATGGGGCAACAGGGTCAGAGCTGATTTGCATATCACCATTGTCTAACCCAGGGTGGTGTGGAGTGCAAAAAAACGATGGCTTTGGGCCCAGATCTTTTGACTGGGGGAATGGGTGACATTGATCCACATTCGGTCCATCACTTGTTGTTTTTGCAATTGCCGCCCTAAGTGCGCTGGGGATGCCCAGACGTGGGTCCCAGGCACTCCACACCACTTGGAGTCAAGCTAGCCGGGCTGATGAGAGGTGTTACCTCGAAACCGGTCCGGTCCTCGGATGCTTGATTCCGTTCTGGGAAGGACATGGCTTTTGTAGTTCGGACTGGACTCTTCCCATGGGGCAACAGGGTCAGAGCTGATTTGCATATCGCCATTGTCTAACCCAGGGTGGTGTGGAGTGCAAAAAAACGATGGATTTGGGCCCAGATCTTTAGACTGGGGGAATGTGTGACATTGATCCACATTCGGTCCATGACTTGTTGTTTTTGCAATTGCCGCCCTAAGTGCGCTGGGGATGCCCAGACGTGGGTCCCAGGCACTCCACACCACTTGGAGTCAAGCTAGCCGGGCTGATGAGAGGTGTTACCTCAAAACCGGTCCGGTCCTCGGATGCTTGATTCCGTTCTGGGAAGGACATGGCTTTTGTAGTTCGGACTGGACTGTTCCCATGGGGCAACAGGGTCAGAGCTGATTTGCATATCGCCATTGTCTAACCCAGGGTGGTGTGGAGTGCAAAAAAACGATGGATTTGGGCCCAGATCTTTTGACTGGGGGACTGTGTGACATTGATCCACATTCGGTCCATCACTTGTTGTTTTTGCAATTGCCGCCCTAAGTGCGCTGGGGATGCCCAGACGTGGGTCCCAGGCACTCCACACCACTTGGAGTCAAGCTAGCCGGGCTGATGAGAGGTGTTACCTCGAAACCGGTCCGGTCCGGTCCTCGGATGCTTGATTCCGTTCTGGGAAGGACATGGCTTTTGTAGTTCGGACTGGACTGTTCCCATGGGGCAACAGGGTCAGAGCTGATTTGCATATCGCCATTGTCTAACCCAGGGTGGTGTGGAGTGCAAAAAAACGATGGCTTTGGGCCCAGATCTTTTGACTGGGGGAATGTGTGACATTGATCCACATTCGGTCCATCACTTGTTGTTTTTGCAATTGCCGCCCTAAGTGCGCTGGGCATGCCCAGACGTGGGTCCCAGGCACTCCACACCACTTGGAGTCAAGCTAGCCGGGCTGATGAGAGGTGTTACCTCGAAACCGGTCCGGTCCTCGGATGCTTGATTCCGTTCTGGGAAGGACATGGCTTTTGTAGTTCGGACTGGACTGTTCCCATGGGGCAACAGGGTCAGAGCTGATTTGCATATCGGCATTGTCTAACCCAGGGTGGTGTGGAGTGCAAAAAAACGATGGATTTGGGCCCAGATCTTTTGACTGGGGGAATGCGTGACATTGATCCACATTCGGTCCATGACTTGTTGTTTTTGCAATTGCCGCCCTAAGTGCGCTGGGGATGCCCAGACGTGGGTCCCAGGCACTCCACACCACTTGGAGTCAAGCTAGCCGGGCTGATGAGAGGTGTTACCTCCAAACCGGTCCGGTCCTCGGATGCTTGATTCCGTTCTGGGAAGGACATGGCTTTTGTAGTTCGGACTGGACTGTTCCCATGGGGCAACAGGTTCAGAGCTGATTTGCATATCGCCATTGTCAAACCCAGGGTGGTGTGGAGTGCAAAAAAAACGATGGATTTGGGCCCAGATCTTTTGACTGGGGGAATGTGTGACATTGATCCACATTCGGTCCATCACTTGTTGTTTTTGCAATTGCCGCTCTAAGTGCGCTGGGGATGCCCAGACGTGGGTCCCAGGCACTCCACACCACTTGGAGTCAAGCTAGCCGGGCTGATGAGAGGTGTTACCTCGAAACCGGTCCGGTCCTCGGATGCTTGATTCCGTTCTGGGAAGGACATGGCTTTTGTAGTTCGGACTGGACTGTTCCCATGGGGCAACAGGGTCAGAGCTGATTTGCATATCGCCATTGTCTAACCCAGGGTGGTGTGAAGTGCAAAAAAACGATGGATTTGGGCCCAGATCTTTTGACTGGGGGAATGTGTGACATTGATCCACATTCGGTCCATGACTTGTTGTTTTTGCAATTGCCGCCCTAAGTGCGTTAGGGATGCCCAGACGTGGGTCCCAGGCACTCCACACCACTTGGAGTCAAGCTAGCCGGGCTGATGAGAGGTGTTACCTCGAAACCGGTCCGGTCCTCGGATGCTTGATTCCGTTCTGGGAAGGACATGGCTTTTGTAGTTCGGACTGGACTGTTCCCATGGGGCAACAGGGTCAGAGCTGATTTGCATATCACCATTGTCTAACCCAGGGTGGTGTGGAGTGCAAAAAAACGATGGATTTGGGCCCAGATCTTTTGACTGGGGGTATGTGTGACATTGATCCACATTCGGTCCATCACTTGTTGTTTTTGCAATTGCCGCCCTAAGTGCGCTGGGGATGCCCAGACGTGGGTCCCAGGCACTCCACACCACTTGGAGTCAAGCTAGCCGGGCTGATGAGAGGTGTTACCTCGAAACCGGTCCGGTCCTCGGATGCTTGATTCCGTTCTGGGAAGGACATGGCTTTTGTAGTTCGGACTGGACTGTTCCCATGGGGCAACAGGGTCAGGGCTGATTTGCATATCACCATTGTCTAACCCAGGGTGGTGTGGAGTGCAAAAAAACGATGGATTTGGGCCCAGATCTTTTGACTGGGGGAATGTGTGACATTGATCCACATTCGGTCCATCACTTGTTGTTTTTGCAATTGCCGCCCTAAGTGCGCTGGGGATGCCCAGACGTGGGTCCCAGGCACTCCACACCACTTGGAGTCAAGCTAGCCGGGCTGATGAGAGGTGTTACCTCGAAACCGGTCCGGTCTTTGGATGCTTGATTCCGTTCTGGGAAGGACATGGCTTTTGTAGTTCGGACTGGACTGTTCCCAAGGGGCAACAGGGTCAGAGCTGATTTGCATATCGCCATTGTCTAACCCAGGGTGGTGTGGAGTGCAAAAAAACGATGGATTTGGGCCCAGATCTTTTGACTGGGGGAATGTGTGACATTGATCCACATTCGGTCCATGACTTGTTGTTTTTGCAATTGCCGCCCTAAGTGCGCTGGGGATGCCCAGACGTGGGTCCCAGGCACTCCACACCACTTGGAATCAAGCTAGCCGGGCTGATGAGAGGTGTTACCTCGAAACCGGTCCGGTCCTCGGATGCTTGATTCCGTTCTGGGAAGGACATGGCTTTTGTAGTTCGGACTGGACTGTTCCCATGGGGCAACAGGGTCAGAGCTGATTTGCATATCGCCATTGTCTAACCCAGGGTGGTGTGAAGTGCAAAAAAACGATGGATTTGGGCCCAGATCTTTTGACTGGGGGAATGTGTGACATTGATCCACATTCGGTCCATGACTTGTTGTTTTTGCAATTGCCGCCCTAAGTGCGTTAGGGATGCCCAGACGTGGGTCCCAGGCACTCCACACCACTTGGAGTCAAGCTAGCCGGGCTGATGAGAGGTGTTACCTCGAAACCAGTCCGGTCCTCGGATGCTTGATTCCGTTCTGGGAAGGACATGGCTTTTGTAGTTCGGACTGGACTGTTCCCATGGGGCAACAGGGTCAAAGCTGATTTGCATATCACCATTGTCTAACCCAGGGTGGTGTGGAGTGCAAAAAAACGATGGATTTGGGCCCAGATCTTTTGACTGGGGGTATGTGTGACATTGATCCACATTCGGTCCATCACTTGTTGTTTTTGCAATTGCCGCCCTAAGCGCGCTGGGGATGCCCAGACGTGGGTCCCAGGCACTCCACACCACTTGGAGTCAAGCTAGCCGGGCTGATGAGAGGTGTTACCTCGAAACCGGTCCGGTCCGGTCCTCGGATGCTTGATTCTGTTCTGGGAAGGACATGGCTTTTGTAGTTCGGACTGGACTGTTCCCATGGGGCAACAGGGTCAGAGCTGATTTGCATATCGCCATTGTCTAACCCAGGGTGGTGTGGAGTGCAAAAAAACGATGGCTTTGGGCCCAGATCTTTTGACTGGGGGAATGTGTGACATTGATCCACATTCGGTCCATCACTTGTTGTTTTTGCAATTGCCGCCCTAAGTGTGCTGGGCATGCCCAGACGTGGGTCCCAGGCACTCCACACCACTTGGAGTCAAGCTAGCCGGGCTGATGAGAGGTGTTACCTCGAAACCGGTCCGGTCCTCGGATGCTTGATTCCGTTCTGGGAAGGACATGGCTTTTGTAGTTCGGACTGGACTGTTCCCATGGGGCAACAGGGTCAGAGCTGATTTGCATATCGCCATTGTCTATCCCAGGGTGGTGTGGAGTGCAAAAAAACGATGGATTTGGGCCCAGATCTTTTGACTGGGGGAATGTGTGACATTGATCCACATTCGGTCCATCACTTGTTGTTTTTGCAATTGCCGCCCTAAGTGCGCTGGGGATGCCCAGACGTCCCAGGCACTCCACACCACTTGGAGTCAAGCTAGCCGAGCTGATGAGAGGTGTTACCTCGAAACCGGTCCGGTCCTCGGATGCTTGATTCCGTTCTGGGAAGGACATGGCTTTTGTAGTTCGGACTGGACTGTTCCCATGGGGCAACAGGTTCAGAGCTGATTTGCATATCGCCATTGTCAAACCCAGGGTGGTGTGGAGTGCAAAAAAAACGATGGATTTGGGCCCAGATCTTTTGACTGGGGGAATGTGTGACATTGATCCACATTCGGTCCATCACTTGTTGTTTTTGCAATTGCCGCCCTAAGTGCGCTGGGGATGCCCAGACGTGGGTCCCAGGCACTCCACACCACTTGGAGTCAAGCTAGCCGGGCTGATGAGAGGTGTTACCTCAAAACCGGTCCGGTCCTCGGATGCTTGATTCCGTTCTGGGAAGGACATGGCTTTTGTAGTTCAGACTGGACTGTTCCCATGGGGCAACAGGGTCAGAGCTGATTTGCATATCGCCATTGTCTAACCCAGGGTGGTGTGGAGTGCAAAAAAACGATGGCTTTGGGCCCAGATCTTTTGACTGGGGGAATGTGTGACATTGATCCACATTCGGTCCATCACTTGTTGTTTTTGCAATTGCCGCCCTAAGTGCGCTGGGGATGCCCAGACGTGGGTCCCAGGCACTCCACACCACTTGGATTCAAGCTAGCCAGGCTGATGAGAGGTGTTACCTCGAAACCGGTCCGGTCCTCGGATGCTTGATTCCGTTCTGGGAAGGACATGGCTTTTGTAGTTCGGACTGGACTGTTCCCATGGGGCCACAGGGTCAGAGCTGATTTGCATATCGCCATTGTCTAACCCAGGGTGGTGTGTTGTGCAAAAAAACGATGGATTTGGGCCCAGATCTTTTGACTGGGGGAATGTGTGACATTGATCCACATTCGGTCCATCACTTGTTGTTTTTGCAATTGCCGCCCTAAGTGCGGTAGGGATGCCCAGACGTGGGTCTCAGGCACTCCACACCACTTGGAGTCAAGCTAGCCGGGCTGATGAGAGGTGTTACCTCGAAACCGGTCCGGTCCTCGGATGCTTGATTCCGTTCTGGGAAGGACATGGCTTTTGTAGTTCGGACTGGACTGTTCCCATGGGGCAACAGGGTCAGAGCTGATTTGCATATCGCCATTGTCTAACCCATGGTGGTGTGGAGTGCAAAAAAACGATGGATTTGGGCCCAGATCTTTTGACTGGGGGAATGTGTGACATTGATCCACATTCGGTCCATCACTTGTTGTTTTTGCAATTGCCGCCCTAAGTGCGCTGGGGATGCCCAGACGTGGGTCCAGGCACTCCACACCACTTGGAGTCAAGCTAGCCGGGCTGATGAGAGGTGTTACCTCGAAACCGGTCCGGTCCTCGGATGCTTGATTCCGTTCTGGGAAGGACATGGCTTTTGTAGTTCGGACTGGACTGTTCCCATGGGGCAACAGGGTCAGAGCTGATTTGCATATCGCCATTGTCTAACCCATGGTGGTGTGGAGTGCAAAAAAACGATGGATTTGGGCCCAGATCTTTTGACTGGGGGAATGTGTGACATTGATCCACATTCGGTCCATCACTTGTTGTTTTTGCAATTGCCGCCCTAAGTGCGCTGGGGATGCCCAGACGTGGGTCCAGGCACTCCACACCACTTGGAGTCAAGCTAGCCGGGCTGATGAGAGGTGTTACCTCGAAACCGGTCCGGTCCTCGGATGCTTGATTCCGTTCTGGGAAGGACATGGCTTTTGTAGTTCGGACTGGACTGTTCCCATGGGGCAACAGGGTCAGAGCTGATTTGCATATCGCCATTGTTTAACCCAGGGTGGTGTGGAGTGCAAAAAAACGATGGATTTGGGCCCAGATCTTTTGACTGGGGGAATGTGTGACATTGATCCACATTCGGTCCATCACTTGTTGTTTTTGCAATTGCCGCCCTAAGTGCGCTGGGGATGCCCAGACGTGGGTCCCAGGCACTCCACACCACTTGGAGTCAAGCTAGCCGGGCTGATGAGAGGTGTTACCTCGAAACCGGTCCGGTCCTCGGATGCTTGATTCCGTTCTGGGAAGGACATGGCTTTTGTAGTTCGGACTGGACTGTTCCCATGGGGCAACAGGGTCAGAGCTGATTTGCATATCGCCATTGTCTAACCCAGGGTGGTGTGGAGTGCAAAAAAACGATGGATTTGGGCCCAGATCTTTTGACTGGGGGAATGTGTGACATTGATCCACATTCGGTCCATCACTTGTTGTTTTTGTGATGGGTGCAGTGACATAAAGGTAGTGACATACCAGTGAAACATTGGTGACCAGTATGCATTTGACTATATATCACATCATGGCTACTTTGCACCGCACTACTAACTAAAACCAAAAGGTAACGTTTAAAAACAGCAGCAAATAAAGAAAATCTTCCGTCTAAAACCTGTGGACAGGGTAACATGTTTACTCACCTAATAGTCAAAGTGTCTAGGTGTCAACAGTACCCGGGAGGTTTTACTTCAAGGGGAAAGAACCATAGGGGTTTAAGGCTAAAAAGGAGGAACAAGCACAACAGCAAACTGTATGAATCATTTCCAGTAGTCATCTTATCACACAGTCGCCTAATGGTGTCAGAGGTGTGGGGAAAATTAAGTAGGTCGGCTATGACTCCAGCCCTACTATAGCCCATATTAACAAATGGTATAAGCTCTGGTTAAACTTGCATAGGTTACAGTCAGATCTTAGCAGCCCCATGTTAAAGAGGGTTCATTATATGGCTACCTCTCTCTGCCCATCGTGTTTGGCTGTCTTTGTGTCCCTTCGACCACTTAGTAGTGATCATACTAACAACAGTAACTTAAACAGAGGACATGGGTCAATTAAACTTTCTCCTCATTGTGCCCATATTAGAGTGTTATCAAATCCTTTTATAATGCCCACATACCGTGAACTAGATCGTACATGTTAACGATTTGAAGGAAATAAAATGAGAGGGCTCGAGGAATGTCCTCGTTATTTAATATCGCGTTGCGGGGTTGGACACATTGCCCAGTTAAACGCTTTCCCATAGCAATCCCCGGACGGCATGGAAGGCGCTCAAATGCCGACGAGTTGGAAGCTCTGCCAAAGTGTTCTGTGGTGGTTTGTCGGGTGTAATATCACACGCCGGTCTTAGCTCGATGCTTTTGTAGTTATCAAGTGTTGTTGGTAATGCGGACGCATTGCCATGTTATTGTTATGTGAAATGGCCAGCTACGGGGCGCAATATCATAGGGCTAGGGAGTTAAGCACGGTGTAGGACCTATGTAAAAGGTTAAGCGAGTAGCAAAACGGACATATTTAAGCTGCGGGGCACAATGTTACAGCGCTAGGGAGCTAAGCGCGGTGTAAATTGTCGCATCGGCGCGGGGGTAGAAGCGGCTAAAGGGGGAGTCACTTACTTCCTGCTGCCTTGGTCAGCGCCGTCTGCCTACCCATCCTACCGGGATCCGGATAGCTCCGAGACAACGGGCAGGCACCTTAATGAGTGATTTGTTGGGGGCGTGGTCAATTCTCCTAGGAGGTCATGTGTGAATGGGAGTTACCAAGGGGGCCATCTTGGAAGGGACCAAATTTCGATGAGCACAATGCAGTTACATGGAGGGTGGGTTTACGGATAGATCCTTTGTTGAATAAAACAATTCACAAGAGTAACAACTAATGTATAATCAATGTTTCATATATCTTATACCATAAACGGCCAAGGGGGCAAGGTTAGTGTTATGTTTATATAGTATGTTGATATAGTAGTCGTTGTTACAGTGCACTCCACGGAATGTCCTCATTGAGACCCCGCCTGTCAGAAGAAAGCCTGTGAATCCACCTCTGTTCCTTCTGGAACAGGTTCTGTTTGGATTTGTTACTTGGTGTCTCTAAGATAAGCCATCTCAGTGAGTCGGCAGTGTGATTAAGGTCTACAAAGTGCTTGCACATCTTTTTGTTGGTTTTCTTGCAGCAGAAGTTGCTTCTGTGTTCCGCGATGCGGATCTTGATAGGGCGCGTGGTCATACCCACGTATTGGAGGTCACAGGAGCATCTAAGTAAGTAGATGCAATTGGCGGTATTGCAATTAGTGTGACATCGAAGTTCCCACAGGAATGTCTCTGTTAGTTGAATGGATTTAGTGATACTGGTAAAAGGACATACACTACAAGACCCGCAGGGGTAGTGACCTTTCACTGGTGGAAGTTGCCAGAGTGCGTTTTGTCTGTGGGTATCTGCTTGTTTTGGCCTGGTGTGGACCAAGAAGTCTTTAACATTTTTGGACCTTTTGAAGGCAAACCTAGGGGTTGCAAGGTTGAGGTCTCCTGTGTTGAGGATCTGCCAGTGTCTCTTTATTATTTTCTTGATTTCTGTAGAGGCTGGAGAGAAAGTTGTAACACAGGTCAACAGATCCTTGTCTTGTGGAGTAGGGGTATTGATCTCCAAGAGGGCCCCTCTGTGGTTGTTCTGTGCTCGTTTTTGTGCTTTATAGACCTCTCTAGCTGGGTAACCTCTCTCTCTCAGGTTACGAGATAGGATTTTGGACTCGTTTTTGTAATCTCTGAGATTCCAGTGATTGCGGTTTTGAGTCGTTCAGTTGGGTTAGATGGAATTGGGGTGTAGTATCGTCTATCTCCTAGTTGCCTTAGACACTCTGTTTCGTAATCTGTGGTGTCCATTATCACTGTAGCCCCACCCTTGTCTGCCTGTTTAATGGTGATGGTTCCATCATTAGCCAGGGAGTTCAGCAGCAGCATTTCTGTTTTGGACAGGTTCTGATGTCTCTGGACAGGTCTTAATGTTCCAATGTCCTTCAGTACTGCCTGCTCAAACATCAGGATTTCATTTGGAACCATCCCGCTGTGTAGCGTGAAGGTAGAGGGGTTGTGGAGACCTGAGTCAGTAGGGGTCTCAATTGGTCTGCCGTCAAAGAACGATCTCAATCTGATCTTTCTGAAAAAATTTTGAATTTCACAGTTTAGTTCGAAATTGTCTACTTTGGGAGTCGGGACAAAGCCCAGCCCTTTCTGTAGGACTTTTTCCTCAGGTGCTGTAAGTTGGCGTGATGAAAGGTTCACTACCAAACTTACTTTCGTCCTGTCTTGCTCCTGGTTTCCATCCCTTGGGCCTGTGCATCCTCCCACTGCACCCTCTTTTCTGGAGCGTTTCCTCGCCTGCGCCCGCACCCTCTGCCCCAGCCTCTGTCTAAAAAATGTTGCTGGTTGATGCCATGTGGGGCAAAATGCGGGGGGTATTGGGGTTCGAACGGTGTCATGGGGTGTTGGAAATGTGGATATTGCCACATTGGCGGCCCCTGATATGGGGGATGTGGCTAGAGGGGTTGCCCCCGTCTAGGACCTCTGTTCCCTTTGCGGGGTCCTGGTTGCCACTCATCACCACTTGAATTGCTTTCACTGTTAGAGCCTCGTCTAGAGGAGGTGGTGCTAGAGTCAGAGAGGTATCCTGTTCCTGTGCCTGGGGGAACGTAATCGTCCTTAAGATAGGGATAGACCTTCTCTTTGGAGAAGCGATCGATGTCCTTCTGCAATTTGGCAACTTTTTGTTTCATTAAGTAGTCTTTGTGTTCAGAAATTTCCTTATTAAGCTCTGCCAGTTTGGTCTTAAATCCGGGGTTTTGACCCGTATTTTTAAGGGCGCTCTCTGCTGCCTGGATTTTGCTGAGAAGTTCGTCGGCCAAACGCTTGGCCGTGTTCACCAGGAGAATTAGGAGGTCATGTGTGCACTTCCAAGTAATTTGCGACCATTCAATCTTGAATTGGCCGTCCTCCCAGAAAATTCTAGGGAAGTTCTTTACAATCAAGCCGTTCAGTGCTATTTTGGCTTTAAAATACTCTGCCATGAGAGCTCCGTGCAGGGTCATTCTCACCCACTCTCTCTTCATGTCAGAGAGTGCTTTCCAGTCTGAGGAGTTGTTTGCTGTAGAGGTGTCTTTTCTCAATTCCCAAGATGGACGGAAGTCTAAAAATGGCTGCTGCGTCATCATCCCCAAAGCTGAGTCCTGGCCCCTCCATGGTGAGGTGGCAAGGTAACAGTGGGGAGAAGAAAGGGTAGGTGGGGGATAGAACAAATCTTACCCACCTACGAAGTAAATCCCCACGGGTTTTCCGTGGGGATTTACTTCGTAGGTGGGTAAGATTTGTTCTATCCCCCACAATATTCAGTTCCTGGCTACTACCCCAAGAACTAGGTGGATACTTCCCTTCTTCCACAAGTATCAACAACCCTCTCTATTTTCACCTACCCTTTCTTCTCCCCACTATATGCTGTTCTGACGGCGCTGACCAAGGCAGCAGGAAGTAAGTGACTCCCCCTTTAGCCGCTTCTACCCCCGCGCCGATGCGACAATTTACACCGCGCTTAGCTCCCTAGCTCTGTAACATTGTGCCCCGGAGCTTAAATATGTCCGTTTTGCTACTCGCTTAACCTTTCACATAGGTCCTACACCGTGCTTAACTCCCTAGCCCTATGATATTGCGCCCCGTAGCTGGCCATTTCACATAACAATAACATGGCAATGCGTCCGCATTACCAACAACACTTGATAACTACAAAAGCATCGAGCTAAGACCGGCGTGTGATATTACACCCGGCAAACCACCACAGAACCCTTTGGCAGAGCTTCCAACTCGTCGGCATTTGAGCGCCTTCCATGCCGTCCGGGGATTGCTATGGGAAAGCGTTTAACTGGGCAATGTGTCCAACCCCGCAACGCGCTATTAAATAACGAGGACATTCCTCGAGCCCCCTCATTTTATTTCCTTCAAATCGTTAACATGTACGATCTAGTTCACGGTATGTGGGCATTATAAAAAGATTTGATAACACTCTAATACGGGCACAATGAGGAGGAAGTTTAATTGACCCATGTCCTCTGTTTAAGTTACTGTTGTTAGTATGATCACTACTAATTCAATTCAATTCAATTCAATTAATTTGTATAGCGCGCTACATACCCAGAGGGTCTCAAGGCGCTTGGGGAAGGGTGGGGAATTATTTGTCGAATATCCAGGTTTTAAGTTGCTTTCTGAATGCTAGGTGGTTTTGAGTGAGGAGAAGGTGTATGGGAAGTGAGTTCCAGGTTTTAGCCGCCAGGTAGGAGAAGGATCTTCCTCCCATGGTGGTTTTGTTGATGCGAGGTACAGCAGCCAGGGCTTGGTTGGAGGAGCGTAGCTGGCGGGAGGGGGTGTAGAAGGAAAGTCGTGTGTTGAGGCATTCGGGTCCAAGTTCGTAAAGTGCTTTGTGTGCGTGGGTTAGGAGGCGGAATGATATCCTCTTGTTGACGGGGAGCCAGTGGAGGTTTTTCAGGTGACCAGAAATGTGGTCACTACGCGGGATGTCTAGTATGAGTCTGGCTGAAGCGTTCTGGATGTGTTGGAGTTTTTTCTGAAGTTTTGCGGTGGTACCGGCGTATAGGGTGTTTCCGTAGTCCAGTCGGCTTGTAACCAGTGCGTGGGTGACCGTTTTTCTGGTATCGGTGGGGATCCAGCGAAAAGTTTTTTTGAGCATGCGAAGAATGTTGAAGCAAGAAGATGAAACGGCGTTGACTTGTCTGGTCATCGAGAGTGAGGAGTCCAGAATGACGCCCAGGTTCCGTGCGTGGTCCGTCGGGATGGGTGCTTTTCCGAGGGATTCTGGTCACCAAGAGTCGTCCCAGGCAGAGGGGGAGGTGCCTAAGATAAGGACTTCTGTTTTGTCGGAATTCAGTTTCAGACGGCTGTGCTTCATCCATTCGGCTACTTCTTTCATTCCTTCATGCAGGTTGGTTTTGGCGGTGTTAGGGTCTTTAGTGAGTGAGAGGATCAGTTGAGTGTCATCAGCGTAGGAAATGGTGTTGAGGTTGTGTTGGCGTGCGATGGCCGCGAGGGGGCTCATGTATACGTTGAAGAGGGTGGGACTGAGTGAGGATCCTTGTGGCACAACGCAAATGACTTCAGTGGCCTCTGACTTGAATGGTGGGAGGCGGACTCTCTGGGTTCTTCCGGCAAGGAACGAGGTGATCCATTCCAGTGCTTTTCCTTGGATTCCGATGTTTCTGAGGCGTTGTAGCAGGGTGCTATGACAGACTGTGTCGAAGGCTGCGGAGAGGTCGAGGAGGATGAGGGCAACTGTGTCTCCACTGTCCAGTACAGTTCGAATGTCGTCTGTTGCAGCGATGAGTGCGGTCTCAGTGCTGTGTTTGGCTCGGAAGCCGGACGGTGAGGAGTCGAGGGATTTGTTGGTTTCGAGGAAGGCGGCAAGCTGGTTGTTGACCGCTTTCTCGATGGCTTTGGCCGGGAATGGAACGAGCGAGATGGGGCGGTAATTTTTGAGTTCGGTGGGGTCAGCTGTGGGTTTTTTCAGAAGGGCGCTGAGTTCTGCGTGTTTCCAGCTTTCCGGGAAGGTGGCAGAGTTGAGGGAGCAGTTGATGATGTCTCGGAGGTGTGGTGCTATGATGGAATCTGCTTTGTTGAAGATGTAGTGGGGACATGGGTCTGTGGGGGATCCTGAGTGGATGGAGTTCATCAGGCGGGTGGTGTCCTCAGTGGAGATTGTGTTCCAGTCGTTGAGGATGTTCAAGGGGGGTGGAGGTACGGCGGAAGGTTGGGTGGGTGGTCTCCGGGTTGGTTGACGAAGCTGTTGTGGATGTCTGCGATTTTGTCGTGGAAGAACAAAGCTAGGGAGTCGCAAAGGGCTTGAGAGGGAGTGATGTCGTTGGAGTTGGCAGTGGGGTTGGTAAACTCTTTGACGATGTTGAATAATTCCTTGCTAATGTGGGCATTGTTGTCTAATCGGTCTTTGAATGCGGCTTTCTTGGCAGTCCGGATCAGTTGGTGGTGTATGCGGGTGGCGTTTTTGAAGGCGTCCCTGGTGCTGGTGCTTGGGTCTTTTTTCCAGGCCTTCTCAAGGGAGCGACAGAGTTTCTTGGATTTCTTAAGATCATCGTTGAACCAGGGGGCGTTTTTGTTGCCAAGTTTGATTTGACGTTTTTTCAAGGGTGCTAGGTTGTTGGCGCTGTATGTTAGCCATTGAGTGAGGTTAATGGCTGCTTGGTTGGGGTTCGAAGAGTGGACAGGGGGGTTTTGGAGAAGCGATGAGGAGATCTGGTCGATGGTGATTTTGTTCCAGTTTCTTCGCAGAGTAGGTTGAGGGTGGTTGTGTGTTGTGGTCTTTTTGTAGATAAAGTGAACGCAGCTGTGGTCCGTCCAATGGAGAACTGTGGTGTGATTGAAGGAGATATGTTTGCTGGCGGTGAAGATGGGGTCAAGTGTGTGACCTGCATTGTGGGTGGGGGTATTAACAAGTTGTTTGAGTCCGAGGTTGGCGAGATTGTCCAGAAGGGTGGTGGTGTTGCTGTCGGTGCTCTTTTCCAGGTGAAAGTTGAGGTCTCCCAATAGAATGTAGTCCTCGGAGGGGAGGGCATGTGGGGTGATAAAGTCAGTGATGTCTTCACAGAATTGTGCACGGGGTCCTGGTAGTCTGTAGAGGAGGGTGCCTCTGAGTGTGGTCTTGGGGTCGGTGTGGATCTGGAAGTGAAGGTGTTCGGCGCTAGCGAGGTTGACGTCTGAGCTGGTTGAGATGCGGATGGAATTCTTATGGACGATAGCGATGCCTCCTCCTGTTTGTTTGGAGGGATCTTTTCAGATGATCTTGTAGCCTTCCGGGATGGCGATAGTGATGTCTGGGGCTGAGGAGGCGTTCATCCATGTTTCTGTTAGGAAGGCGACGTCCGGAGAGATGGTGTCTAGTAGATTCCAGAGGTCGATGGCGTGTCTGTGGACCGAGCGGGTGTTGAGCAGGATGCATTTTAGGTGGTTGGTGTCAGATCTGTGCTTGGAGTTCGTGGATGGGGAGTTGGTTCTGGTGCCGTCAAACTTGCAGGAGTTGCATGTGAAGGGTCCATGGGTTTGTCCAGGAGCGGCTCGGGCGCAGATGGGGAGTCGGCCTGGGTTAAGGGCTAGGAGGGTGGAGGCGGCATATGTAATGCGGGTGGGGTGGGTGGGACGGGGGCCAGGGGGTCTGGGGGTCTGGCGCTGGGCGCGGTCCAGGCCCGGACGGGCGTAGACGGGCTTACCTTTGGCGCACCTTCGGCGCGACCGCAGCGCGGGGAGACATCTGTCATATGTAGTTGTAAGGGGAGGGGCGAGGCAGGGTCAGCTGGGAGGCAGGCGCGGGGTGGAGCTACGTCCTGTGAGTCACAACAAGCCACAAAATGGTTGCTACTGGGGGAAAACGAAACTCGGCGAGCCTGGGGGCAAACAAAGCACAATGGAGCACTATCAGTGCAAAGCACAACCACAATGCGTATCTCTACAGCGCAGCTCAGGGAAGCATACACGGACAATGCACAAATATCAGATTTAAAAATTACAAAGCGAACTATGCAGGCAGCGGAAGTATTGCGGGGGAGGACGTGCTGTGGAGTCAGCTGGAGGCGCTACAATACCGCAGGGTGGTTATAGGCGCTTCTGAGTCACCAGTCTTTAGGAGCGTGGAGGGGAGCGAGGGACACAAAAACAGCCAAACACGATGGGCAGAGAGAGGTAGCCATATAATGAACCCTCTTTAACATGGGGCTGCTAAGATCTGACTGTAACCTATGCAAGTTTAACCAGAGCTTATACCATTTGTTACTATGGGCTATAGTAGGGCTGGAGTCATAGCCGACCTACTTAATTTTCCCCACACCTCTGACACCATTAGGCGACTGTGTGATAAGATGACTACTGGAAATGATTCATACAGTTTGCTGTTGTGCTTGTTCCTCCTTTTTAGCCTTAGCCCCTTCCACGCTGATGACGAGCTGGGCTCGTCATGGCGTAGCCTCCTCGCACGCTGATGACGAGCCCAGCTCGTCACGTAAAGTGCGTTTTCGCAAAACCCAGCGTGCGAGCGGAATTCCGCTAGAGCGCATGGTGTTAAACCCCTATGGTTCTTTCCCCTTGAAGTAAAGCCTACCGGGTACTGTTGACACCTAGACACTTTGACTATTAGGTGAGTAAACATGTTACCCTGTCCACAGGTTTTAGACGGAAGATTTTCTTTAATTGCTGCTGTTTTTAAACGTTACCTTTTGTTTTTAGTTAGTAGTGCGGTGCAAAGTAGCCATGTGATATATAGTCAAATGCATACTGGTCACCAATGTTTCACTGGTATGTCACTACCTTTATGTCACTGCACCCATCACAGCACTGCGTGTTCACGGTCACCACAAGGCGTTTGTTGTAACGTAACCATGGTAATGCTCTCTTTTGTCTCCATAGGCAAGAGCTGTCCCATACAGGTAGTACAACCTTTAAACTGACACTTAACTAGGTCATGTTTGTTTGAGGATAGATGTAAACCACTAGGTCCTGAAGAATCGCAGCCAGAGGGCTAAAGCGAGAAACATGTTGACCTCACGATAAAATCTGTAGCCCTGGATCGTCACGTGGAATCCTAATTTCCAGCCATCATAGGCTACCCACTGTTTTTAACTGTGACAGGGGACCACCAGAATAAATTGATCTCAGGTACCTCATGTCACATTTTAACTCACATACTTACACTCTCCGTTCCTTTCTGGCCCCTCACCCGCACTTCACTCGAGGCAGTTGGTTAAAAGATCTCCGCTAAAGAGCCCCTCTTTGAGGTGAGCCCGTGGGGCATTGCACCGCCTGCCCGACGAGGAGCAACCACCAATGATGAAGCATGTAACTCGCAAGGGTGTGTGAGGCCATTAATACCAACATATTGGATACCCAGGGTAGCCCTCCACTGAGCACTACCTTCTCTCCCCTTGTGACCGTATCTTTACTTCCTATAACTCTCTAGTCTATAGGAACAGCCTAGTCTGTCTTTGCCTTACATTACAG
>NW_028244886.1:0-24652 GCF_964263255.1 Lissotriton vulgaris
AGACAACCCAATTATTTATAACCATATTCAAGAGACCAACAATACAGATATCCATGTTAGGGATTCCAATTTAGAATTTGAAGCTCATAGGGGTCCTCTTCCCACCCAGTAAATAAACTTAAGAGCTCTCTGACCAAGCTGAAACCACCCTGACAACCAACTGCATGGTGACGGCATATCACCAATGATGAAACATTCCATGAAATGTGGGTGAGGTTACAAATCCATAAATGTTTTGCATCTAAGCACAGAGGAATGGAATACTAGTTAGTGCAACTTCTCAACGGTCTTTGTGTTTAGAACCAAAGAAGAACCCCAAGCCTCAAGATTCACAAAGTCATGATCACTGTAACTTCACCACCATCTCTATGACAGGTACTAGTGCTGCCTTCTCTCCATTGAAGACCTGTGCCAGTGCAGTAACCACCAAGCATGCAGCTGCTGGTGGGACCAGGGCTAGGTACTTTGGTGCCATCTTATGCACACCCCACAACACCCAAAAGCAGTAGTCACACTCTGCACTATGAACTGACTTACAACCAAAGATGCTGTGCACGCTATGTAAACTCAAGGACAGAGCAAAGTCTATATTATTGGGGGGAAGGACAGTAAGCACAGGACCCAGATCAAATTGATCACCATCCCAAGATTTCATTGAACCCCCCCCCCCCCCAACATGCTATTAGGGAAAGCCCAAGGGTAACTGAAGACTGTGGCACAAGAAACATTCCCTATGTGTTTGCTCTACAGAAGTAGTCAATGCTACTGCCCGCTATCATCATATAGAATGAATATAAATACTGCATTTTTTTAATTTGCCAATTTTGTACTATGTACTTAGAATGTGTGTGTGATTTAAGTAATGTACTTACACTTTTCAAATAATAAAAACTGAGTTAACACTACATTATTAATTTGTATTGGCCAGTTTGTTATTTTCTGAGACTCTAACCTCACATCATCTCCCTAAGTAAACTTTAGACTGCTCTTTATCATTACCCTGAACATCAAGTGCTAAAGGGGTGTACGCAGTGGTGAGCTTTGGATCCATTTGTAATGTTCCACGGCAGGACACCAGTGATGAACACAATGTTAGCCCAGTAACCCCTGTCTGCCCTGTGTTTCCCAAAACGTTCCTACACAGGTGCATTAAGAGGAAAGCAAGACTCAGTCAGAGGTTAGCATCAGGAAATTCATCATACTAACAATACTGAATCTGTTGGCTCCAAATATAGGCATCAGTAAATGGATCGCATTTCCTAGGCACCATCCAATTGCAATGGTTGTGCTACTGTTTGTCTATTGGTAACCTAACTTTCCCCTCCTCACTCCAATGACACTTGTGCCATTTTAATGGTCATCTGGGCAGAAAATCCCATACAGAGTCATGCTCCACCCAATCCTTCTAGTGTCTGCTACTCATGCATTTGCATGTTTTAGCCCTATTGTAATGACCACACTATATAGCGGCAGCAGCGGCTCCACCGCTAAGGTGGAGGAGCATCGCCCCACTGGTCTTTGAGCAGTGGAAAAAGGTAAAATAAAATAATAATAACACAATGTTATTATAATTTTATTTTTCCGTACTGCAGCAGGTTTACTGGGTGGTGCGTGGCTGGGTTGATGTCTCAGCCAGCAGGGGAGGAGTGGTTGGGGCATCTAAGTGTGCATGACAGTTTGGCCTGCCATCTTGAGCCGGTCAACCCGTCATGTACACTTAGCATGTTCTCCATCTGGCTGTATTTAACAGCCTGGGTGGAGAACATGCACAGGCTCCCACTGCCTGCCTGAGCCCTTAACCACTGCACTCAGACCAATCACAATGCTGCTGTCATGCTGGTGACAGCAGCTGTCAGAATTGCTCAGCGCCCGCAGCAAGCTGCAGCAGGGGCAGAGCAACATGGGTGCAAAACGAACCGAGAATCTAGAAGGAGCTCTTCACGTTGTAGTCCACGGGTGTCTCCTTTCTGTCCGGGTCACACTTATTTACTTCTTCCAGTTCATCTCGGCATCCCTCAAAGTCATTCCTCATTGTGGGCGCCTTGTAGTCCAGGCGGCTGGCAGCAGTTTCATCGCCCTTCGTCTTCTGGATCCTTCCAGGAGTGGGATCCATTGCGAAGGGGCTGCTTGTGGGTGCCCTCACATACTGGTGTTTCCTGTGTCAGCTCTTCCTACTAAAAGAAAAAGAAAAGACAAACATACATCAAAGACTCAAAAGGCTCTCCTATTGTGGTAACGTGTTTGCGCTGCCATGTATATTTGTATGCTTGAATACAAACACAACTTATCTGGCTGAAGTTCCCCTTGGCTTTACATAAAGGCCATATGTCTTCTTTGTTTTCCACCCTGAGAAGGCGGGGTCTGAATATTGCAGTCTGTGGATAGTTTCCTGCAGTTAAGGAGACAACATCTAAGCCTGCATATGTTTTGAATTTTTATATTACACACATCTGAAAACATACATAAATCATTCTTGTATAAGAGATTAATTTTTTGGGCTATATTTTTCTTTTCCCTTTTCTAAATTAAGGGTAAGAAAGTTGTCATGCACTCATAATAGCATAGGTGATATGTAATGTGTACGTCTGTGTCATGTGTGATATATGTTCTTTCTAACTTACAGAGAGTTGAGAAGTCCTTTTCACGATAGAAAAAGCAGATGATTGGCTTTATAAATACTTATCAATATTTGTTTTAAATGATACTAGACTGGCCATAACAAGAATCGTACACATCAGCATCGCTTCACTTAATCGACTGGGACATATAACTTGCTTATCATCAAAAAGCAATCGCAATCACTGCTACAAAATACCTCTTTAAAGAAATACATAGTTGAGTTTGTTCACCTCTAAATCTAATTGTGCTTAAGAATATATTAGAAGTGAGGTGATCTTCTTTTTCTAGTAATCCACCTAAACATAGTCAGATGACGAAGACCATGAGAATTATCTGTTTTTGGTTCCAGTCTGCTTGTGTTTGTGGTTTAAGAGGGCTGCCAAATTTTTTATTGGATAATATTTAGAGAAAAGGGAGGTTTACACTCTCGAAATTAGTGAAAGCTGTGGTCCTGGCATAGTACTACAACGATGACCTGGAAAATCAGAGTTCACTATCTTATCTCCAAAAATAAATAACAATCAGGAAATGGCAGCCACACAGAAATATAGTTTGTTCTGATGTTAAATTTAATAAAGACAAAGTGAAAGCAAACTAAAAAATATTGCTATAGCTAACTGGAAACAATGCAAAACAAGTATAATCAATACCGATTGCCTCAAAGATTCAGACAAGGACACATAATTGGGAATCAAGAATTAGTAAAGCCATTAGTCTTGGCTTTAACATGCTGAGCTATTGGCTTTTCCAGTTATTGTTTCAAATTGAATGTGTGCACATGCATGCCGGTACCAGCGGCTGGGAGTTGGTACGGTCTATACAGGTTCAGTAGCAAGATGGCCTTTTGACAAATGTGTGACATAAGAGGACATCGTTTCCCTCCCAGATCAGGGAGCTGGTATCCCCATGATTAGGGTGTTATGTACCTATCTCCAGGTAGGATTCACCTGGGCTCTTAGGTTTTATTGTATTTTGTTTTTGGCTTTTAAGCCTATCTATTAGAGATCCTCAGTCCTGAAGAATTCCCAAGACCCATATAGGCTAAATAGTTGGGCAGAAACATGATTGGCTTAGGGAGATGGTTTAAGTCATTGCTCTCATTTGCCATCTCAATCTTGTTTTTAGACATACCCAAGGTCCTCAATATTAAAGGTGAGATACCTGGGTACCCCAAGGTGTTTTTAATGTGTCTGGATCCTGCCATTTGTCCAGTAGATCTTTATCTTGGAACTCCGTCCTTGGTTCGAGACCACCCTGAGGTTGAGTCCCCCATGGTGGCACTGTCCTACCAGGGTGGGGGGAGATTACTGATGATGAAGCATGACACAAACTGTGTGTGAGGCTTCCTCTTCCAAAAGATCAGTCTTCCCACATGCCCAGGCAGAATTCCTAAGACGTCCAAATAGTGTACAGACTTACATTTCCAAATAGAAAAAAGTCAGACCTTTTCTTTTTTTGAGCTACCGTATTTTGTTGTGTTGTAGTATTGTGCATGTATGACTGGTAATCTTGGAATGGGCTCTCTGTTAAAGAAACACATTGCATGCACACATCTGCATAAAGAGACGAACCAGCAGTAAAATATATATAATGCTTTGGATTACATCTTGCAGATGTGAAATAAGTAGGTGGCTTGGCAACATATTTCATTAACTTTATATCTGCTTATGACACAATAGACCAAAGCCTTTTGTGGTCAAAATAAGTTAAACCACATATTCAAGGCTTTCATAATGGACTACGTATATTGCTCATTGCCCAGTATTCTGATATCTAGGCCCAGGTTTGCATTGGTACAAATGGGGGATGAATAGATTTTCTGTATGTAATTCTAGTATTTTGCACCTTGACTCTGTGTGTGTCTGTGTGTGTGTGTGTTCATGTGTGTGTGTGTGTGTGTGTATATGTATATATTACCTACTGGTGGTTGCCAGTAGGTAGTTATAGTTAGGACCTAGTTTCCATAGAAAAAGCTTTTTAGTTTTGCCAATAATTTTGGCGCCATTTGAATCTTCACAAAATTTTCAAAACTAATACAACACTTACTTCAGCTGTTATCTTGAAAGTTTTGGTGTTATCCGTCAGACGGGGATGAGATCCAGGGGGTGCTTAAAAGAGCATTTTCCTTGTGTTAATTCCCATAGGACCTTTAGACACCACTACAGCCCTAACCGTTGAACAGAATTACACCAAATTTGGCAGGAAGGTGAATGTTGGTTCAAGGAAGTGGCGAATTGTGATTTGGTAGACATCTGTTCAGTAGTTGCTGAGAAATTCAAATAAATATCCAGTTGTATATCTGGGTAATCAGAGGATCCTCGACCTCTCCCAATTTCGGGCTGAGATCTGATCGGCTGCCAACACTTCATACCAGGAAGTGTTATCAGCCATCTTGTGACAGGGTAGAGCCGAGTCACAAGAAAAAACATTTAAAAAAAAGAAAAGGGGGCTGGGTATATCCCCCAGGCTCCCTAGGCCTCTTGACCGAGGTTGCCATAGGGAACCCCCAGGTCAAAAAAAGCATTTTAAAACATCGGTATGAGTCGTGCTGAATCTGCGTATCTCGCTAGAAAAAAAAAAGAGCGTTTAGTCTAATATAGGAACCCAGGTGTGCCAGGTCCCAGGGGCATTAATATAAATATAGGAGGGGGCGAATGGGGCCCCACTCTTTGAGCTAATCTATGACCCTGGTACTGCTACCTTCCCAGGCGGTGATATAATTATATGCAGGGGACCGCCACCTCCCCGGGGCACCACAACCTCCCCGGGGTTCAAATAAATATTAATGTTTGAGGGGGCTCTGGCACCCCCACACAGCCCTGGGGACCACCACATTCCCGGATCACAAATACAATAATGAAGGGGGTCTTTTTCAGATCCGTGGCCCACAGGGACCACCATCTCCCCAGGGCTTAACAAACAAGGGGGCGCACGAGGCCCCCCTCATGGAGCCCTACATGGCCCTGGGGACCACCACGCCCCAAGGCCTGGCTCCAGCAATGTCTTGGGATGCCCACCCCCGGGAAATTACGGTTTGCTGTGGCTTGGTGAGAGCACAATGAAAAATGGAGCGAAATTTCATCCCGAACGGAAAGCACAGCGAAATCCATATTTCTTAATAAAAAATGCCATAAATTCATCCATGTTTTGTACAGTTTATTCAACATATTTCCACGTTTTATAATGCTTGTTTCCTTTTATCATGTTACATGTGAGGCGCTTTATGTATGTCAAGCTTCAAATGCGACAGATATGCCCATCCAGGCTTTTTTCCACAGCATGACACATACATAATTTATCCTTAGTGATTGATCTTGTTAACCCAATGCATTTCGGCTTTTCCATAAGCCTTCTTCATGGGTTCACTACAAGTTTGAAAAACCAACATTAGATTGTGAATTCGGACTTCTACGTATACTCAATGCAAAACAGTTCATCAAAGAACATCATAATGTTTTTACAGTTCTTCCCATAACCAGCGTTTTCCCTCTAAGTGCGTGAATACACACTATCAACATGTGCCCAAGAAAACCTCTCTCGGAAACCTTGACCCTTTAGTATTCAACCGCTTTCTAATCAGGAACTCCCCATAACCATAACCCTTGTACTCGTGTTAGACCATATCCTCAGTTAACCGTTCCCCATCAACCACACGATGTAAACCATCCCCCATACCTTCATTCTCTGTTAATGTGATCTCCTTCGCAGCACGACATGAGGCTCCCCCCGTAGTCCCCAACAAAGGGGGGGGGCGATGGAGTCCCCCAGGGCCAATATCACAGGGCTGTAATATGTGTGATCATAAGCAGTGCATCGCAGGGCGCAAGTTATAGTTAGCTCAGGTAATTATAACTGCAGAATTTCACTAGTTCTGACCCTAACTATAATGTCCCAGTAACCTTTGTTTTTTTCAGCGAATGTGCATGTGATCAAGTCCGGGTTTCCCGGACGAAACGTGTCATGCTGCCATCCCCATTGATGGAATAAAAGCACACTATTTCTTCTAAATCCTTGGTTTGTGGTCTGTACCTGGCTGTGTCCGTTTGGTTTCCTCGGCGCTTCAGGATTGTGGATTCTAATATATATATATATATATATATATATATATATATATATATATATATATATATATATATATATATATATATATATATATATATATATATATATATATATATAGATAGATATAGATATAGATATATAATTTGTTTTTTGTGTTTTCTGGGCCCCTACGCAGAGCACCAGTAGCTGAGCGCATGGAGGTCTGAGGGTCACATTGTTTACAAGATTGGAAGTGACCTTAATCCGCCTGTTTCACTTCAAGGAAAAGTAGGAGCAGAAGCAAAATCGCCAGAAGGTTGAGCGGCGTATGACGGAGTCCGAGGACACGGCCAAGTCGGGAGTCTCCCTGGAGGTGAGTGGCAATATCGCTAACACAAGATAGCAGTGGAACAGTATGGTTTGCGAGAGCTCACGAGTATAACTGATCCGTACACAATACGGCGGTTTAGAGGCTCTGCAAACAGCGATTTGGGCAGCTGTAACATTATTTCATTATCGGAACTCGGAATAGGGAGTAAGGCAGACGTTGTGTGGCCAAGGCTGGCCGATACATCACGAACTAATAATGGAAGCGCGAGCAGCAAAATACGCTGGAAATGCAGCTAATCTCTTTAAATCACCAGGAGATATTGCAAGTGAAACACCGAGTGGGAGTAGTGCAGTGTTCTCACAGCCAAGCACCTTGAAACAGCTTTTTAATCAAGCAGAAGGACTGTATAAAAAAGAAACTAACAAAAGTTGGAAAATTATTGCTTTGGAGAAGTACATTGAAGTCAGGTGCATACCGAGAGGATTAAGGATATTCACAATGCCTACACACCCAGAGACAAAGAAAGAATTAAGTGAGGAATGGGTGGAAAATAATGTGGAGTGTTCCTTAAATATGATGCGCATATTAATCAAGCACGCAAAGAAGGACATAGGAGAAATCATGGAGAAAATCAATAAAATAGAGAAAATGATCAAGCAGCACACTAACAAGGAGGAAATAGTAAAGCTCAGAAAAGACATGGATGGAAGACTGGAAAAATGCAAAACGGAAATCAAGGAGCGCAAACAAAGAAAAAACATAAGGGATGAAAGAGATTATGCCCAGGGCAGAATCCTCACCTTTGCTAAACGCTTTGATAATTTAAAAAAGAACTTTCCCTACCAACAACCAATGGGTGCACCAGTCAGTACAAGTGAATCGGAGGTGAGCGAGAGTGAAACAACTGACAGAATGAGAGAAAATTCACCATGTGATTTTTTAGAGGAGGTGAGGCCCATGAATCTGGACAAGACAATGTCCCGAGGAAGGGGTCACACAAATCAAAACCGAGGAAGAGGAAAACAAACATCTGTACAAAACCAGAAAAACCAGAAGAGCAAAAAGAAAAAAGACATTACCCTCTAAGAAATCACAAATAAAAAATCTAATTATAAATCTGTCAGGACATGTACTAACAAAGGAAGAAACAACTCTCTTAAATAAAGGCCTCTCATTTTGCCCGGAAAAACACTTTGATCAAACACAAGTCAGAAATGATTTGTACAAATACATACGTAAATTAAAATGAGCAAAAATCCATGCTCGTAAAGCAACAACAACAGAAACTACATGAAGAATACCTACTAGTAACGATTGACGTAGTGTCTTTGTACACATCGATCAAACATGAAATCGGCTTGAATGCATGCAAATATTTCCTCAAACAACGGAATATCAAAAAACTCCAACACACATGTTTGCTTCTGGACATGATCAAGTTATGCCTCACCAACCATGTCTTTTTGTTCAACCACCAGCTGTACAAACAAGAATGTGGTACTGCAATGGGCATCTCTTTTTCGCCGAACTACGCGAACATTGCGATGGGCTGGTGGGAGAAGACAATTGCTTGGGATCCAGCTAATCAAACGGACCTAGAAAAAATCATTCTATGGGTCCGTTACATAGATGATCTGTTTTTAATCTGGAATGGAACACTGCAAGGTTTTTATCTCTATTATTTCAAACTCTGCCAGAATGAAGTGGGTTTGGAATTCACATGTACTACGAGCAAAAAAGAAATAGATTTTTTGCACTTGAGAGTCTTCATTGAAAATTTAAAAAATCCATTAAACTCTATTTCGTAAGAAAACATCTACTAATAGTATACTACATGGCACCAGCTTCCATCCCAAACCACTGATTGCTAGCATACCTTATTGCGAGTTTATTCACATGAAGCGAAACTGTTCAAAGGAATCAGATGCGGAGGAAAAAATAGAAGAAACTGTTACCAGATTGAAGGCAAGAGGCTACAATGAGAGAAGCCTAGAAAAAAGAAAAAAACTTGTTGCGAAGAAATCAAGATTGGAAATAATAAATCCTAAAGCAACAAACCAGAAAGAAACGCAAAACCCACCACGGTTCATAACTACGTACAATAAAGAGAGTGGCATCATTGCAACCAATATCAGAAAATACTGGCATCTCATCTCTGGGGATCCGTATATTGGGAAAATGCTAGGAGATCGCCCAATGGTCAGCTATAGGAAAACGGAATCATTACGAGATCAATTGGTCAAAAGCCACTTTGAAGGAATACACCAAAAAGAAAAAAATTATTGGTTAACCAATCAACAAAAGGGCTTCAGAAAATGTAATGTATGTAAGGCTTGTAAAATTGGACAGAACAAAAACAACTTTGAAGAACCGAATGGCAAGATTACAGCAATAGAAGAGAAAATAAATTGCACATCCACACATGTGGTATACATCATTGAAAGTAAATGCAAAATGCGATACATCGGAAGCACAACATGTATGTTAAATAAGAGAATACTGGAACACATAAGAGTGGTGAAGAAAAAATATATGTCCTACACGACAGCCAAACAAATGGCATCTTGCCAAAACAGCTACTGGAAAGCTATGTCGTACTATGGGATCTTTATGATAAAACCTGACGAAAGAGGAGGCGACAGACGAAAAAAACTGAGACAAACAGAATCACGCCTCATCATTTGATTAAAGACCAAGGTGCCAAGAGGAATGAACAATGACGAGAAGATCTTTGTACATCTTGGGTAATAAATGAACAGAGGACACTACAAAGAAAATAAGAAAAACAAAAGAACACGGATAATGGAAAATCAAACAAACACAACCTGATTATATATGATTGGGTACTACACCCTCAAGCAAAAACGAAGCAAAAACGAAATAAAATACCAGTTGAAATGCAAAACGTACACCAAAAGCATTCAAAGGACCATTCTAAATCACAGAACAAACTCTATCAAAATAGAATTAACCATGGTTGTATAATAAAAATACATATAATGCCTTAACGTGAAATTGGTTGGAAAACACTGCACTACATAAACCAGCATGCATTGCAACAACTGAAATTAAGATGATATCACAATGAACGTTGCCAGGTGCATAATGAACTGGGTACTATACCCCAAGGAAAGCGCACAGTTCGTCTGCAATACTAATGTAAAGTACATATTTGAAATATTTTGAACGTCTGTTAAATTGTAAATAAATTGTAAATATGTAATCAAACTACATATGCCATAATGCCCCTTTAAGGCAGAAATGAGATATAAAGTAAACATCGATGATGGCTCTCTTACTGTGAACAAAGCCGAGGTTAGGCTGAAACTCGTTGGTTCGAACTTCTTGGAAAATAAATCAAGCTAAATACCACCCAAGTCTGGAGCGCTGTGTCCTTAGTGTAAAATTGTTTTCTGGGCCATGATCCAGCCCCTATGCAGAGCACCAGTAGCTGAGGGCATGGACGTCTGAAGGTCACATTGTTTATAATATATATATATATATATATATATATATATATATATATATATATATATATATATATATATATATATATATATATATATATGTATATATATATATATATATATATATATATATATATATATATTCTCTTAAAAAAACCATCGGTTTCAGGCCTTATATAGTTAGGAATTAGCATTTAAAAACCATTGAAATTGCTCCTATATAGTTAGTTGTACTAACTATATTTCGCGCACCCGCAATCCACTGCTGATGATGTCACATATTACATCATTCATGACATGGTCAGTGACATCACTGATGACATCTCAAATGACATCACTGATGACATCTCTGATGACATCCCAGAAGGACCACCAAGTGCAAAAAATTTTTATTTTTTTTAATCGCGTGGTACGCGCACGGTACGTGTACCCTACGCGTACGGTGCGCGTACTCCATGGTTTTTGGTTTTTTTTTTTACCTTGGGGGTCCTTTTGGGACCCCCTGAGAAGGGCTAGAGGGTTGGGGGGTCTCTACCCTGCCCCCTTTTCGTCTTTTCCACTCTTGTTTTGGGCTCTTTTGTGACTCAGTTCTCCTGAAAAACAAGATGGTGGCCAACCCTTCCTGGTTTGGACAGTTTGGAATGTTGACAGTCCACTGCCAGCCAATCAGAAACTCACTCGCGCACGTAAGGGTACGTGCACATACGCGTACGGTGCGCGTACGGTGCGCGTACGGTGAGCGCTTATAGATATATAATTTGATCAAATTCAATGTTCTAAACAACTACGGGAGGGATTTTCACCAAATATAGAAAAGGCACTACTGCCTACCTCTCCCTACCATTTTGCCAAGTTTGGTGTAAATCCGTTCAGCCGTTCGGGCTGTAGCCGTGTCTAAAGGTCCCATAGAAAATGGCATTTGAAAAATTTCAAATTCAATTTTCTCAAGAACTACTGGAGGTATTTACACCAAACATACAAAAGGCACTGCTGCATACCAGTCCCTATCATTTTGCCAAATCTGGTATTCTTCCGTTCAGCCGTTCGAGCTGTAGCCTTATCAGAATGTCCCTATGGAAATTTACATGGGGAAAACACGTTTTGGGGCCCCACTTTTTTCTCAGCCCCCGCTTGACGAATCCTCCCGAAACTTTCAGGGAAGGAGCGGAGCGCAGCGAGGCAAATCTAAGGAAAATTACAGGCAGATCCCTCAATCGGCGCCGAAGTTATTCCCAATAGAATGTTCGGAATTTCCTATGGTAACTACGTCCTAACTATATATACCTACTGGCGATAGCCAGTAGGTAATATATATATATATATATATATATATATATATATATATATATATATATATATATATATATATATATATATATATATATATATATATATATATATATATATATCCGCAAATCCAAGTCCCGGTAATACACCAGTCACAATCACGAGTGGGTCTGGGTAGGGTTCCCGGTCACCCATCAATCACAGCATTTTCCATTCTCTCGAACAGACGTACCCGACTCTCAGAAGGTTGCTGTGCACACAATTTTATTCAGCAGCAGGAAAACAACGCGTTTCGCTTTGCAGCTTGATCACGTTTACAAATTGTTGCCAAACAAATTGTCCTTTTACTCTGTTTTCAGTAACAAAAAGAGACAACGGACTAACACCCATATACGTGAAAATGTAAAATGTGTGGCGGACATATTGGAATGGTCAAATATGCTTCCCATAGTTCATTTACGAGTAGTGAGTTAAGTAAAGTCTTTGCAACAATGTATATAACT
This sequence comes from Lissotriton vulgaris, assembly GCF_964263255.1. Lineage (NCBI taxonomy): Eukaryota > Metazoa > Chordata > Amphibia > Caudata > Salamandridae > Lissotriton > Lissotriton vulgaris. The sequence continues at coordinate 12,249 of NW_028244886.1, forward strand.
TAAAGTTGGGGGTGCTCAACAAAAAAACATTAGTTACATGTCATACAAAATGATATTCATAAAAACCAGCTTAGCCCAAGTGGGCACAATTATTCTTAGCATAGTGAGAGGATTGATATGCACCCAAACGTTGATAGTGCATGGATTAACCAAGTCCTGTACTTAGCAAATCGTTTTTGAGTCCTAGCCCAAGTGGGCGAGTTCACAATGTGGTATGTACCCCTGTTGTTTAGGTTTAAAGTCCTACTGATTGTACCAGATCGAAACAGGGAACACCTGATATGTATGTTGTAAATTGTTTCATTCCGTACACACTGCATCATATTGCTTTAACCACATTGTTCGCAAAAAAGTCAATCCAATCCATATGGGCCGTGGGTACCCATAGTTTGTTGAGTTGCAAATTTTACACCACCAACTATCAATGCCCCAGTGGGCAAACTCACTGTCCAATAGATCTGAGATGTCATTCAGTGAAAACCATGTGTTTCATTTGTTTTGACCTCAAAGTTCCATGCCACATCAATTCATCCAGTGCCTGTGAAAAATAAATAGAACCGTTTTAAAAGAAAGGACCATATATATCTAACTGCAGGTTAATACTGTATTTCAAAAAAATCATCAATCACATCTTCATGTTAAGTGTACCGCAAGTTCCTCATTAATGTTCAGGCCATTCGGGGTCATACATTCAAAATCAATGATGTATCTTGATTCTAGTTGGCGCAGGGCAAGTTTCCTGTTACCGCCTCTTACTCCCAGATTTACCTTATCAATGACGACCATTTTTAGTAAGTTTTCATTTTGGTAGTGTTGATCGTAAAAGTGACGAGCTACAGGATATTGAACATTATGATTTTTGATAGCTCTTAAATGCTGTAAGACTCTGTCCTTTGCCTTCAGTGTAGTACTTCCGACATACCACTTCTCACAAGGACATATCAGTACATATACACTGTACATGGTATGGCAGGAAAGTGATTTCTTGATTGTAAACGTTCTTTTTGAGGTCGGAATTGTAAGTTCTTTGCAATTACTACTGTTCCGACATGCCTTACAATATCCATAGCATTTAAAACCAGGATTGTCTTTAGGGTCACTCTTACTTGTTACACAGTTGCGAGGATTTGCTCTTTCTAAAGGTTATCTGGGGATTGGGACTCAGGTATGGTTTCAGATGATTGTCTGTCAGAAGGACGTGCCAATGTTTATGGAAAAATTTTCTTATTTCATGTGCATGCCCTGAAAACGTTGGTATGAATCTGACTTTGGTGTCTTCTTCTCTGATCCTTTTGGGATTTAGCAATTCATTTCTTACAGTGCTGTCAACTTTCTTACATGCCTCAGAGATGGTTTGATTTTTGTACCCTCTTTCTTTGAAGCGGCTACACATTACAGTTTTTTCTCTTTCATAGCCTTCTAAAGTGCTGCAGTTTCTTTTTGCTCGTAGTAACTCCCCGTATGGTATGCTGTCTACCAAGCTTCTGGGGTGTGCACTTCTTGCATTAAGAAGGCTATTGCCAGCCGTTTTTTTACGAAACAAGCTGGTCGTCAGTGTGGTTCCCTCTATTTTTATGTTTATGTCAAGAAATTCGATTTCGGTCTTGTGAATATGCTCTGTGAACTTAAGATTTACATCATTTACATTCAGTTGGTCTACAAATGTTTTTGCAGACTTCTCATCACCGTTCCAAATCATAAAAATGTCATCGATGTACCTAAGCCACAGGACAACATTGGTGTTAAAATCGGCTATCTGGCTGGACACCTGTTCCTCCCACCAACCCATGAATAGGTTGGCATAACTGGGGGCGAAACAGGTGCCCATAGCCGTGCCCTGTGACTGTCGGTACATCTTGGCATCAAAAATAAAAAAATTGTTGTTCAGACAGAACTCAATTAATCTGACCAGCATTTTCGAATGTTCAACATATGAGATGGACCTGGATTTCAAAAAATGTTCCACAGCTTTAAGACCGAGATCATGCCTTATGCAAGTATATAGGCTACTCACATCGAGGGTAACCAAAGTATAAGACGATTCCCAATGTATCCCCTCAATGGTTTTAAGAAAGTGGGTAGTGTCTTTCAGATGAGATGGGAGGGAAACGACAAAAGGCCTTAAATAATGGTCGATGTATTGGGATGTGTTTTCCAAGAGGGAGCCAATAGAGGACACAATGGGCCTTCCTGGAGGGTCCACTGCGTTTTATGAAGTTTTGGGAGGAGATACAGAATCGGAGTCTTGGGATGTTCACAACGTAAAAACTTAAACTCCTCCCATTCCAGCAATCCTCTGTCTTTGCAGTCTAGTAGTAGTTCATCAAAGACATTTTTGACAGTTCTTATGTCTGACAATGCACATGGTTGATAACAAGATATGTCCCCTAGCTGTCTCATGCCTTCAGCCAAGTACTTTTCTTTATCCAGCACAACCACGTTTCCCCCTTTATCCGCATTGCGAATCACAATTCGACCATCTGCCTTCAAGTTGTCAATTGCCTGTTTATGTGCAAGGGAGAGATTTTTAGCTTTGTTGGGTACTCGTTTGGTACGTAGTTTCTTAATGTCATTGAGTACCCCTTTCTCAAATATTTCCACTGCCTCGCAACCAATCTGGGGAACAAATTTAGATTTAGGCCTGAACTCACTTCCAGGATTTAAATTTGTAGCCTCTCCCAATGTGTCAATGCTGTTAATAACCCCCGAAGAGATTACCTCCAAAAGTTCCACATCAATTGAGTCTAAATTGCTAGAATTGGCAGCAGGGATTTTAGTGGTTGTGTTCGATGCTTGAGTCTCAAACCACTTTTTTAAATTCAATTTTCTTGAGAAATAAAATAAGTCAATCCTAGTTTGAACATAGTTTAGATTAGAAGAAGGACAAAAAGATAACCCCAATGATAATACTTCATTTTCATATACATTTAAAGGTCTTTGAGAGAGATTAATTACCGTCATATTTTTGCCTTGCTCCCCCGTGTCGTGACTCCCATGGGTGATTTTTCTGCGCTTTTGCCTTGCTTTTGCTTGTTTGTTCCTCGTGGTCTTCCCCGGCTTCCTCTGCCTCTTCCTCTTGGGCTCCCTTGATCTTGTTGTGCTTCCGACCGTCCCTGATTTAGGACCTGGTATTGTAATAAAAAATTGCTTCTCTTTTTCTGTTGGTCTTCCGCAATCTTTGAGTTGAGTCTCGCCGGGGAAATGTCTGGAAGACTTCCTTCTGAGGCATCACTTTCCACAACTTCTGTTTGATTTTGAGTATCAGAATTAGCCACTTTCGTTGAGCAGGGTTTATCAAACAAGTGGTCGTATTTTCGATGAAATGTTAGGGTTCGACCTGACTGATAATCTTTGTAATCCCGTAGGAATTTCCGTTGTTTTTTTGCTGTAATTTCCTCTTCTAGTTTCAGCATTTTCGTTTCTATTGTCTTTAAATGATCTTCCTACGCTTCCTTTGTCATTAGAGGACCAATTTCATTCATTAGTTTGTCAATCTCCTCAAGCAGTTTGCTCCTGTCTTTCAGGGCGTACTTTACCAGTATACGCATCATTGTTGTAGAGCACGCAGCCGAGTTGTTGGACCATTCATCCAGCATCTCGGGATCCGGGTCCTCAAATGTCGGAATGGTGAAAATTATGAGACCACGAGGTACTCTCCCGACCTCGATATAGCGTTGGAGGGATTCCGCCTCCAACCATTTTGAAAGTTCCTTTCGATGGAGTTTTTCTAGTTTCACCAATAGTGTTTGTAAATGAATTTCAGTGCTGATGTTAGCTGAGCTATTTCCATTGGAGTTAGAGGAGTTTATGGACTGCATGAAAAATAGTTTGTCTGCAGTGGCCTTTCGTTTGGCATCCAACGCTGCCATTGTCCAGTGCAGATTATATTAACCAACAACCTCTGCCGACTCTAAGGACGTCTCCTCTTGTTTTAGTCGGCTCTCTACCCTTGTTCCCGCAAAGGTATCCAGTACTGAAACGCTTCCACCACCACAAACGTACTTGCACGAGCCACGCCTCCAAAAGGTGATGCTGCTCGGGGTTCCGCTCGGCAGTGTTACGTCGTGTACTGCAAGTTCCACAGTTCTTTGCGCCTGACCTCCTTTCTTTCTGTATCCAGAAATCCTTAAATCGATCCTGAAGTTTTTAACGAGTTCGTTCGTCAACTCGTTGCTGGATGGTCGGCTTTAGCGGGTTTCGGGGAACGGACTGGTCTTTGTTCAAAATCCGCAAATCCAAGTCCCGGTAATACACCAGTCACGTTCACGAGTGGGTCGGGGTAGGGTTCCCGGTCAACCATCAATCACAGCATTTTCCATTCTCTCGAACAGACGTACCCGACTCTCAGAAGGTTGCTGTGCACGCTCAACAAAAAACCATTAGTTACAGAATAATTGTGCCCACTTGGGCTAAGCTGGTTATTACGAATATCATTTTGTATGACATGTAACTAATGGTTTTTTGTTGAGCACCCCCAACTTTAAGTTATATACATTGTTGCAAAGACTTTACTTAACTCACTACTCGTAAATGAACTATGTGAAGCATATTTGACCATTCCAATATGTCCGCCACACATTTTACATTTTCACGTATATGGGTGTTAGTCCGTTGTCTCTTTTTGTTACTGAAAACAGAGTAAAAGGACAATTTGTTTGGCAACAATTTGTAAACGTGATCAAGCTGCAAAGTGAAACGCGTTGTTTTCCTGCTGCTGAATAAAATTGCGTGCACAGCAACCTTCTGAGAGTCGGGTACGTCTGTTCGAGAGAATGGAAAATGCTGTGATATATATCTTTAATAGACCGGAAAGACACCCTGTTTCAAGCACCAAAGTGCAGACAGGACCCCTCTACTGAACCAATTAGGTTAATAACCACCTATAACACTCAATCGCCAGAATTCAGTAAAATAATAAGGAAAAGATGGGATATCCTTTTACAGGATAAAACATTAAAAAATAAACTAGGCAAACACCCATCAATAACTTACAGAAGAGATAAATCGATTAAGGATTTAATCGTACAAAGCCACATGGAGAAGAAAAAGACATGGCTAGAACCAAAGGGTGGATTCTCAACATGTGGTAAATGCAAAGCCTGTAGGTACAGTACAAATGTGAAGGAGGTGGTACTTAGCAGGGTCAACAAAAGGTGGAAGATAAACAAGAAAATCACTTGCAATACAGAATTTGCTATTTATGTTGTAACATGTCCCTGTGGTAAATGGTACATAGGGTCCACCACCTTTCCAGCCAAAAAGAGAATTCTGGAGCATTGGCGTGCCATCACCAATAAAGATTTCACATACAGCACAGCCAAACACTTCCATAGCCATCACGATGGGGACTGGACTAAGGCTAAGTTTTTCGTCCTTGACTCTATACCAAAACACGTGAGAGGTGGTGATAGAGTAACAGCACTACACAGAGCAGAATCGAGATTCATTCTCCAGGCAGGTAGTATTGTTCCAATGGGGATGAACGTCGATGAAGAAATGTACGTTCATCTGTAAATTGCTCTCTGATCTGCGAACTTCTACCGTCAACCTTTAGGGACTCTGATCCTTTTGACCATATGGTTTTTAAACACCGACTTATATTTTTGTTGGTATATAATTCGGTGTAGTTGTAAATCATTGTGTGAAGGGTAGGAGAACCAAATCCAATGAACTATGATATAATGTAAAGACTGTATAAATGATTATGTGATAATGATGTAATGACCAATATCTCTTTGTCTCTGTCTTATCTCCAGAATACAGGCTATGGACGCATCACTGTGATTAAACCACCTCACGGATATAAGATATTGATATGAGCACGACTACGTTCACCGACTGGTAGTGATAATATGATAAGAGCACGGATTTGCATGAACAAATTGAATAGACACAATACACTTGTGCTAATTAGTTTATAAAACTTGGGTTAAGACTGTCATAGGATAGTTACTGCCATCATGACACGGAAAACCCCCCCACACATCTGTTATTTTAATGAACTGCAAAATTTCTCTCTCTTAATTTGTTCGCACTATGGGTACTATACCCGGGATTTTGAACTGTAGTCACCCTATGCTCGATCATATCGATACATATTTCTTCATAGCCAGTGTTAGAATCCCTGATATGTTGTTATAATAACAGTCGTTCCTTTATAATCTGGATGAATCAATCAAATATTTCTTTTTCCCCTACCCTCCTACAAGAACCTTAGCTATAAAACAAATCGGGTACTACACCCTTAATTTTGTACTAAATGAATTATAAATTGTACACTGCTTTACACCAAAACACAAATGTATTATAACTGTGCTTTATTTAAAAATGTTCTTTACATGTATTCACATGATTTAATTTAACCATTTTTAAAAGCACATCTGAAAGCTCAATGTGATGTAAACATTGAGTCTTTTCTTCACCTCCATTACTCTATGTTGTGTCATGCTATTTAAAGAGTAAATATGTCCGTGGTGGTCATGTGACCAAGAGCCTGTGTGCTCGAAACGCGTCTTCTTTGTGCCCATTGGCTGGAGTGGCTTGTGATTCCTTCACGTTGCTGTGCTGTGCAGGAGGTTCGTTTGAATATATATATATATATATATATATATATATATATATATATATATATATATATATATATATATATATTCACTGAAAAAACCATAGGTTTCACACCAGTTATAGTTAGGAATTAGCATTTAAAAAACCTTTGAAATTCACTGAAAAAACCATAGGTTTCACACCAGTTATAGTTAGGAATTAGCATTTAAAAAAACTATTAAATTCACTGACAAAACCACAGGTTTCACACCAGTTATAGTTAGCTGGAAATTTTACTGACATAAAACCATTGAAATTCCCACGTTATAGTTAGTTGGACTCACTATAACTTGCGCGCCTGCAATGCACTGCTTATGACGTCACATATTACATCACTCATGACATGGTCAGTGACATCACTCATGACATCACTGATGACACCATCCTTGTGACAGACCTAATTTCAGTGTAATGTAACGCTTGAAACACATATTCAAAAATAGAAACAAACATTTTCAAAAAAATGGAGATACCCAAACCAGTAACAACAACCAATTCAGTAATTCCACCATCTATATACACATCCACTCATTCACCAACAGTTCTATATAGTCACTCATATATATACTCACTCATCATATGTAGTGATACATCTATACATCCTGTTACACATCAGCAGTCATCCAAAAGTTACTCACACACATACTCACACATGCAAATAAACTATTGAACATCCATTTATTTGCATATACATTTATACACACACTACCACCTTACTTCTAAGAAAACTTACACATACTTACTCTCTTAAACAATCACTTATAGAAACACATACTTATTTAAACAGGAACTCCCACAATCTCTCACTATATATACTATACTCACTTATATACATCAATACTCACATATACTAGATTAAAACATATGTCGTTACTAATGAAGACACTAGTGAGACAGTCATTCACTCACTAACACACACATATACACACTCATCCACCCATACAGTCCTGCACATATGCTGTCTTCAAAACACATACAAACAGTGTGTCAGTCACCAACCCCTGCAGCCACTTATACACAAAGAGAAACACTGATACAAACATTTAAATATTTAAACAATACTCGCTAATATATGTATTCACTAAGATACACTTAATAAGCCAGTTAACCAAGCAATTTTTTTTTTAAAAAACCATCCATTTACACACCTATTTAAACATTTATTTTTCAATCGACCTTTACAAATACATATATAAAACAAATTTATTTTTCAGAAAGACACATTCACTGGATGGTGTCATCAGTGATGTCATGAGTGATGTCACTGACCATGTCATGAGTGATGTAATATGTGACGTCATCAGCAGTGCATTGCAGGCGCGCAAGTTATAGTGAGTCCAACTAACTATAACGTGGGAATTTCAATGGTTTTATGTCAGTAAAATTTCCAGCTAACTATAACTGGTGTGAAACCTGTGGTTTTGTCAGTGAATATATATATATATATATATATTCACTGAAAAAACCATAGGTTTCACACCAGTTATAGTTAGGAATTAGCATTTAAAAAACCTATTAAATTCACTGACAAAACCAGTTATAGTTAGCTGGAAATTTTACTGACATAAAACCATTGAAATTCCCACGTTATAGTTAGTTGGACTCACTATAACTTGCGCGCCTGCAATGCACTGCTGATGACGTCACATATTACATCACTCATGACATGGTCAGTGACATCACTCATGACATCACTGATGACACCATCCTTGTGACAGAGTGACAGACCTAATTTCAGTGTAATGTAACGCTTGAAACAAATATTCAAAAATAGAAACAAACATTTTCAAAAAAATGGAGATACCCAAACCAGTAACAACAACCAATTCAGTAATTCCACCATCTATATACTCATCCACTCATTCACCAACAGTTCTATATAGTCACTCATATATATACTCACTCATCATATGTAGTGATACACCTATACATCCTGTTACACATCAGCAGTCATCCAAAAGTTACTCACACACATACTCACACATGCACATAAACTATTGAACATCCATTTATTTGCATATACATTTATACACACACTACCACCTTACTTCTAAGGAAACTTACACATACTTACTCTCTTAAACAATCACTTATAGAAACGCATACTTATTTAAACAGGAACTCCTACAATCTCTCACTATATATACTATACTCACTTATATACATCAATACTCACATATACTAGATTAAAACATATGTCGTTAGTAATGAAGACACTAGTGAGACAGTCATTCACTCACTAACACACACATATACACACTCGTCCACCCATACAGTCCTGCACATATTCTGTCTTCAAAACACATACAAACAGTGAGTCAGTCACCAACCCCTGCAGCCACTTATACACAAAGAGAAACACTGATACAAACATTTAAATATTTAAACAATACTCGCTAATATATGTATTCACTAAGATACACTTAATAAGCCAGTTAACCAACCAATTTTTTTTAAAAAAAACATCCATTTACACACTTATTTAAACATTTATTCTTCCATCGACCTTTACAAATACATATATAAAACAAATTTATTTTTCAGAAAGACACACATTCACTGGATGGTGTCATCAGTGATGTCATGAGTGATGTCACTGACCATGTCATGAGTGATGTAATATGTGACGTCATCAGCAGTGCATTGCAGGCGCGCAAGTTATAGTGAGTCCAACTAACTATAACGTGGGAATTTCAATGGTTTTATGTCAGTAAAATTTCCAGCTAACTATAACTGGTTTTGTCAGTGAATTTAATAGGTTTTTTAAATGCTAATTCCTAACTATAACTGGTGTGAAACCTATGGTTTTTTCAGTGAATTTCAAAGGTTTTTTAAATGCTAATTCCTAACTATAACTGGTGTGAAACCTTTGGTTTTTTCAGTGAATTTCAAAGGTTTTTTTAATGCTAATTCCTAACTATATAAGACCTGAAAGCCCACCAGGAATCTCCAGTATGCGCCAGGGGACTGCATTGCAGAGAGGTGTAATGAAGCCACAACCCTTTTTACACCTCTCTGCAACGCAGCCCCCGTGCATGTTTGTAGAGGGGGGACTAATTCCCCTTGCATACTGGGGGTCCCTGGATCATATCTGCCCAAACACCGATATTCCGAACGATTGTAAATGACTTTTCTTGAGAAACATTTGGATTTGGATTATCATGTCCTATACTTTGGAATTTTTGAAAGACTGACTTTGAGGATGCTATAAATTACTCAAGTCTGCCCGAATTGTGTGGGTAAAATTGATACCTAGTCACTTTTAATAAGAATATACTTATGTCTCGTCTAACATTTGGAAGAAATATCTAGTTATATGACAACGGGATACCGACATAACTTGAAGGAAATAAGAACGCCCTGAAGAAGTTCTGTTGTACAGAACGAAACGTTTCGGCTGGCTGTGGTACATAAACTTAAGGAAAATAAAAGCATTTGAATATACACCAAGATTCAGCGCTTCAATAAGTACTCTAAGTGATATGATTTGATTGGACTCATTGTGAAAGTGGTGCTGTGCCAAACTTTGGAATATTCTCCACTACTCTCTACTACTTACTCTCTCCTACTCTCTACTACTCACTCTCTACTGCTCTCTACTACTCACTCTACTACTTACTCTCTACTACTCTCTACTACTCACTCTCTACTACTCTCTACTACTCACTCTACTATTCACTCTACTACTCTCTACTACTCACTCTGCTACTCTCTCTACTGCTCTCTACTACTCTCTACTACTCACTCTCTACTCTCTATTACTCACTCTCTACTCTCTACCTCTCTACCTCTCTCTTCTTCTCTCTCTACTAATATCTACCTCTCTACCGCTACCTCTCTACCTCTCTACCTCTACACCTCTACCTCTCTACCTCTCTCTACACGCACACATATAGACATATATGCATATATATATGTGCATATGCATTTATATATATGTATGTGTGTAAAAAAAACAACTAAACATTTTTTTTTCTAAACAGCTACTTTTAAAACTGTCATTCTTTTTTCCCATGGTACGCTCCCCGGTACGCGCACCCGTGCGCGTACCGGGCGCTCCCCCCGCGAAAATCAAAAAAAAAAAAATTTTTTTTTTTTGCCTTGCGGGGCCCTTTTATGGCCCCCACATCAAACCTAGGGGGTCAGGGGGGGTCTACTCTGCCCCCTTATGTTCATTTCCCTCTTTGTTTTGGCCACCTCTTGTGTCTCGATTTTACCGAGACACAAGATGGCGGCCGCTCCGGACTGTTTAGAATGTTTACAGACACCCGAGAGCCAATCAGCTTTCCTCGCGCAAGTCGCGTGGCGCGCACGGTACGCGCACCCGTGCGCGTACCGGTGCGCTGCTATAGATATATATATTTTTTTGAACCTTAATTACTCAAAATCCACTGGAGCACATATCTTGAGACATAGCAAAGGCACATCGGGCTACCAGTCCCTACAATTTTGCCAAGTTTGGTGGAAATCCATTCAGCCGTTCGGGCTAAAAGTGAAATCGACCGCCCTATGGAAATTAACATGGGGAAAACGCGTTTTGGGACCCCCTTTTATCTCGGCCCCCGCTTGACGAATCCCCCCCAAACTTTCAGGGAAGGACCGGACCGCCATGAGACCATTTTCCTGAAAATTTCAGGCAGATTCGTCAACCGGCGCCAAAGTTATTCAAAATAGAATGTTGAGATTTAACATTGAAAATTATCCTAACTATAACTACCTACTGGCGACCGCCAGTAGGTAATATATATATATATATATATATATATATATATATATATATATATATATATATATATATATATATATATATATTACCTACTGGCGGTCGCCAGTAGGTAGTTATAGTTAGGATTTTTTTCAATGTTAAATCTCAAAATTCTATTTGGAATAACTTTGGCGCCGGTTGACGAATCTGCCTCAAAATTTCCTCAAAATGGCCTCGCGGCGTTCCGGTCCTTCCCTGAAAGTTTGGGGGGATTTGTCAAGCGGGGCCGAGATAAAAGGGGGGTCCCAAAACGCGCTTTCCCCATGTTAATTTTCTTAGGGCGGTCGATTTCACTTTTAGCCCGAATGTCTGAATGGATTTCCACCAAACTTGGCAAAATTGTAGGGACTGGTAGCCCGATGTGCCTTTGCTATGTCTCAAGATATGTGCTCCAGTGGATTTTGAGTAATTAAGGTTAAAAAAAATATATATATCTATAGCCGCGCTCTGGTACGTGCACCGGTACGCGCACCGGGCACGCCACGCGAGGTGCGCACGGAAAGCTGATTGGCTCTCGGGTGTCTGTAAACATTCGAAACAGTCTGGAGCGGCCGCCATCTTGTGTCTCGGTAGGATCGAGACACGAGAGGTGGCCAAAACAAAGAGGGAAATGACCATAAGGGGGCAGAGTAGACCCCCCCTTGACCCCCTAGGTTTGATGTGGGGGCTATAAAAGGGCCCCGCGGGGCATTTAAAATATTTTTTTTTTTCGTTTTGCGCGGGGGAAGCGCCCGGTACGCGCACCGGGGAGCGGCCCGGGGAGCGTACTATGAGGGAAAAAGATGACAGAGTTTTTAAAAAATGAAGCCTTTATTTAGAAATTGGAGGTAGTTCTAAAAAGAACTTTTTTTTTCTTCTTTTTGTTGTTTTATATTTTTTTGTGTTTTTTGAACATTTTGTACTTTTTTTGGCTTTTCAAAACAGTTTTATATTTTTTTGTATTTTTTTAGGGGGAGAAACAAAAAAAGGGAATTGAAACTGGCTCAACTGGAGCAAAAAAACAAAAAACCCAAAAAATTACTTCTTTTTGGGGCAC